>NC_085024.1:14014662-14257941 GCF_963692335.1 Osmerus eperlanus
TCTTTGTTATCGGGTTTTAATTAGCTTCGAGACTATCGCACAGAAGGCCCGTTGCCCACCCTCCATCCCTAACTCTTCCCAGACCAGTGGCCCTTCTCCATCCCTACATCCTCCCTGCCCAGCTGCCCACTTCCACCCATGCCAGCCACCCGCCCTCCCCATGTAGGCCTAAATCGTATCCAACAACAACTTTCTATAGCAGCCTATTAATGTCAGGGTGGATTTCCTCTGCAGTGGCGTTCTATACCAATAAACCCAGTCCTGATGTTTACTGAGCTGTTACACAAGGATCCCCTCCCTTCTCAACTCAACATACATACACACACACATACAGTACAAACAAATGTTCTTGTGTTCTAAGTTAGCTAGCTAATTCTGTAGCGTGTTACATTTGTTGGTGTACATGCCTACTGTGAGTGTATGCATTAGCATACAATGCTAGCCCAGCTGCCAGTACTCTGTGCTAGCCAGTGCCTAGCAATCCGTGAGATTGTACATGTCTAGCTCACTTGTCTAGCCTTAGCGCCACAGCCAATGCAGACGGAGGGAATTGAGAACAGAGCTTGATTAGAAGGCTCTGAAATACCTTAGCTATGACAGCACCGAGGCCTGCCCTGGCATGGCAGTGCCCCCCTCTGCTCTGAACTGCAGCCCTGCTGAACGCCTCTGTCATGCCACTTAGGAAGGAATATGAGGGAACACACACTTCACACCTGGGGATGATGCATGTGTGGGCGCTTGTGCGTGTTTTGGGCCCTTTACTTTGACCTAGAAGGAGCGTGTTTGTGTGTAATTGGGAGAAGGGGGTGGGTTGTTAAAAGTTGCCCGTCCGTTCCTCGAACGAGACACCTGTGGACTCATCCCCACTCTGACCAGACTCCAGCTGGCAGTGGGTGTCTGTCATGCCACTCTTCAGAATGATCCCTGGCTCAGAGGCAGAGACAGGGAGACACGCGCGATGTCTCTTCTCCGGTCCTGCGATGGAGGTCAAAGGTGACGGTGCTAGTTTTCCTCCACAGTCGTGACCGTGGTGTGCATTCTTGCGGATGGTCGCGGCTCCCCTGCAAAGACTTCGCTTAGTCGGCTGGTTTCTCCCACCTCCTCCTCCACCTCCACGTGACACTGCTGAGTCACCCTGACCCGCTGCTGACTGACCTGGACAAACACTGATCCGCACCAAACAGGTTTACGGCTAAACACCTCTGCTTCCTCTGTTTCCCTCCAGACATTGTTTGGTGGGTTACCCCCCCCGCCCTCCCCCCCCCCACCCTCCCACCCCCCAACACACACACACACACCCTTCTCACAGTGTCTTATCAGTCCCTTCAGCCTCACCCCCCCCCCCCCCCTCTCATCAATCACCCAGTGAAACATCCTTCACCCTTGTCGCCTGGCTACGGTTGTTTCCTCGCGACCAGCCTGTTGCTAAGGGCCCCCGTTGCAGCTCCTTCTTTCCTGCCTGCTGGTCGGAGGCTAATAAAACTGTCGCTCTCCGTCCTGAGACACTTGGAGGGGGGGGGGGGGGGGGGGGGGCGCTGGAGGGGGTCAGGGGTCACCACAGCCTGGACATGACTGGTCCGTACGAGGGAGGGGACCCTCCAGACCTGCCCCCCCCCCCGCCCCCCACCCTCCAGATGATAAATAGCATTTAAAGGAGACAGTAAAACACAACTATTGCATAAAGTCATCGGTTAGAGTTAATTAGTAGATATATGGGGGTTTGATAGAATAGGTCCTTGGGGGGCCATCAGAGGGTGGGAGGGGGGGGGGGCCCGGGGCGGTCCTGGACAGAGGGAGAGAGAGGCTGTGACTCACACACATTCCCAGGCAAGCAGGGGACCTGGTCTATGTAAAGGACCAGGACAGAGAGAGGAAAGAAAGAGAGAGTGTGTGTATGGGTGGATGTGTGTGGGTTTGTGAGAAAGAAAGAGAAAGAAAGAGAGAGAGAGAGAGAGAGAGAGAGAGAGAGAGAGAGAGAGAGAGAGAGAGAGAGAGAGCAAGAGAGAGAGAGAGAGAGAGAGAGCGAGCGAGAGAGCGAGAGTGCTAAAACAAGAGAGAGAAAAGAGAGAAAGAGATAGAGAGAAAGGTGATTCATTCTGGGCTGTCAGAAGACCCCTAAACCAGAATTTACCATGGTCCTCATTAACACCATGGATATGTCAGGATGATACTGTGCTGACATTCTCTGCAGTGAATGGAGTCCTGTTGAGCTTGCAGAAGGCCACAGATTTAGAACATGTGTTTGCGGGATGCTTTTCCTCTGCTACCACAGCACATCCTCAACTTGTTTTGATCAGTTGACTAAAGTGAATCACTGGGATGAAAGATAATTGTGTGTGTGTGTGTGTGTGTGGCAGCATGTGTTTATGAGTTGATATAGAGTTACTGAGGGGCTCAGCTCTGCCTGACTTCATGTTAAAACACTGATTGCACACACCGCCACACCCTGACACAGCAAAGTGCACACACACATACACACACGCACACGCACTCATGCAAAACACGCTCAATAACAGACACTTACATACATTGTACGCAAACGCACACTCCAAATACACACTTTAAATAGGTGGGCATTCAGTGGCACACGTTCTAAAACCAAACACACATGCCCTCTTGAATAGCACAAACACACGCACACACACACACACACACACACACATCAACTAACCTAATCCTGCTCTGCCAGCTTTATCCCACGACCGAACCACTCTAGTTAAAGCAGCCATATGTTTCTGCTCTGCATGACCTCTACATGTTGTGGAAAATGGACAGAAAATATAATCTCTCTGTTTCATGTCGCTCCCCAATCATTCTGAGTAGGTGGGGGGGGGGGGGGGAGAGACAAAAGGAGGGCAGGAAGAGGTGGGATCCTTTCGGTGAAGAGCAGGAAAGGAGGGCCGAGGAGGAGACGAGAGGAGGAGGAGGGCAGGAGGAGAGGAGGCATGGAAAGGAGAGGAGAACACGAGCGCAGGGGGACAGGGAGAGGGCCAGGAGAGGAGGGGCAGGAGAGGAGGGGAGGACGGGAGGACGGGAGGGCAGGAGAAGAAAGGAGGAGGGCTGGAGAGGAGAGGAGGAGGGCATAAATCATCGTGGGCCTTTGCAGACCGGGCGCTCCTCACACTGAGGAACTAGAAGCACATGTAGCGAGCAAGCTACCAGGAAATTGGTATAGTCTTGTATGATTTTATAGGGATCTTGGGCATGCCCTTCAGATTAATTAGGATGTGGAGAGCAGAGGTATGCTTTACAGGAAACTAAGTGTAGAGCCTCCTGCTGACTGCCCGAGGGCTCTGCTATTCACTCTGAGACCTGGACCACTCTGTAACCAAAGTCAAGGGGGATAATGCAGGTCACATGCACAAACACACGCGCACACAAAGGGACACACACACACACACACAAAAGCACAGAGAGAGAAACAAGCAAAAAGGGGGGGGGGGGGGCCTACGCACAAACACGCATCGACCGAACGCGCCAACACACCCGCTTTTGCGCGGAAAGAACGCAGACGAGCACATAAACTGGATGAGCACAGAGCGGGAAAAGAGCTGTGTTTCCTGCCTCTCTTTGTGGTCGTCGCAGGTATGGCCTTTATGAGATGGAGATTTCGGGAAAGTCGTTTCCAGTAAATCTAGACGAGGCCTCGTCATGCACAGCCTCAGTTTGTTTGTTTACGCACTCAATGCAGACGTTGTCAAGGAAAGTCTTGCTAATGACGACCCATGCCCCACTGTGGGACAGTGGATTTTGTACGGAGGGAGCGCGCGTGTGTGTGTGTGTGTGAGTGTGTATGTACGTGTGTGTGTGGGGGGGGGTATGAGTGCGCGTGTGCGTGCGCCATGCTCTAGTCTAGCTCTATGTGTCAGCCTTAGTTCCTGCCCTGGCCTCTTCTGTCACCTCCACACAGGTCGGGCGGAGCTGACTGCTCCCAGTCCCCCCCCCCCCCCACCCCCTCACCCCCCCACCCCCCCCCCCCCCCACCCCCTCACCCCCCCCACCCCCTCACCCCCCCCCCTCCCCGGCCACAACGCACCCCTCCAGGCCACCCAGGCTGCTGCCCCAAGGGCCTGCGTCCACCAGAAACCCCCCCTTCCTCCCCCCACCGACATGAGGCACTGCCCGGGCTCCGTCACAACCTCCACAGGGACCAGAGGGAACACCGAATCATACTTGCAAACTTCTCTGAGCTTGGTGTGTGTGTTTGTGTGTGTTGGGGGCGGGGGGGGGGCGGGGGCGGGGGGGGGGGGGGGGTGCCAGAGGAAAAACTGCTGAGAAAATCCTGCTGTTGCCCATAAATATTCTGTGTTGCTTTACTTGTGACCCTGTGCTCTCTCGCACACTCGCACACACTCTCGCACACTCTCTCTCTCGCGCGTGCGAGCGTGCACACTCACAGGGAGGTTGGCGGTGTGCGTGCAGTGTGTAGCACAGTGTCGGGCTAGGCTGTGTCTAAACGTCTGCGTGTCTGTTTACACTGGCTAATGCAGAGGGTCAGAGGTGAAGGGGAAAAGGGCTTTTAATGTTTCCGGGTTTATTTATTCAACCTAGTGTCTGGCTAAGAAGTACCCCCACCAACCACCCCAGACCCCCCCCCCACCACTATCAACCCCCAACTCCCACCTATGGTCACAACCAAATCCCCCCCCCCCAGCCGCCCCACCCCCATCGCTTTCTCTCATCCCACATGACATCACTTTGCGTCACGACATGATTGGTCGAGAGCACAAAACCCTGTGTGTCTGTGGGGAGGCGGGCATACCGCAGCCCCCCAGCAGGTTCTCCCAGGGAGACGCATTCATCTGAGCTTGAGAGTTCTCTAAAACAACCCGCGTCCGCCCCGGTACGTCTGACCCACGCGGCTCTCCTCCGCATCCAGCATCCCTCCTTCCATCCCTCCATCCCTCCATCCCCTCCATCCCCCTGCTTCCCCACGAGCCAGAAACTTCGGGTCCCTTGTCCGCAGATGGCCGTGCCGGCACGTCCACTGACACAGCATAAACACGTGAGCCTGTTAATGTGTGCGAGCTACGTGTGGATAGCGTCGGTCCTCGAGCGGCGAGGCCGTAAAATCGACATGTCTGTAAATCCTGCCTTTTATTGACCCAGCTGAAGAGCCCCCGAGCTTTTGTACGCTCTGTTTGCCTCTTTTTTTCTAAGACGCCCGGTCGTCCAGTGTCGAGCGAGGCGTTTTGTTTCGGAGCTGGGCTTTTTTATGCACGCCAGAATGTGGGCAGGAGAGTGTTTTCAGTGTAAAACACTTGTTCTGTTTGCGTACTAAACGCTCTGTTTGCATGCGGCACGCATAAACGTGGCCAACTCTCTGCTCGCTGCCTCTCCCAGGTCGCCCCCGGGTCAAGACCTCCTGACAGAAGGGTAAATCATTATTGACGCGACGTTGCTATCGAAGAATGGACAAACGTATCCACCGGCTGAAGTCATGCCACTCCATCCGCTGACACATTCTGGAAATCATTTTCTCCTCGCTCCTCTTCTGTCCACAACCTCTGTCATGCCTCTGTTTGCCCTCCACTTCTTTCTGCATCCCTCCCTCCGTCATCCCTCCTTTTAACGCTTCTTCCTCACCTCCCTTCATCCCTTCACCCCCCCCCACCCAATTTTTCTCCTGCTCTACATCCCTCGTTCTTCCCGGCAGGAAGAGGAGAGGGAGGGAGAGGAGAGGAGAGAGACGTGCGGAGGAGATGGAACGGAGGGAGATAAAGGAAAGAGAGTCGTGTCTGCGCTCGTGTGTTCGGGAGAAGAGCGGGCGGTGTTCCACATTCCTGCGTGTCGGACGTCCACTGCTCTGGGGCTGATGCTGTCTGTAGGAAAGCATTGAAGCATGCTATATGTAACCATGAGTTAACTCTCCCGGCTGGACAGGACACAGTAGGGTACAGAAGAACTTCTACTGGGAAACCTAAGTCACTATAGAGCACACTTGTTTAGGGCTCCTATTAAGAATAATGAAAAGATGGTTCACTACTGTTTTGGTATTTTTATGATTTTGGTTTTTACGAGAGTTTGATTTTATCCCTTTTCTCCCTTGCTTCAGTTCGCCTCGACTTTATGGCTTGTTTTCCATTGGGGTTTTTTTCAACCAGAGTTCAGCTGACTTTAGTGCCTGTTTCTCCAGAGTTCAGCTTGGCGTGATCCGTGTTCACATCCCTCAGCACAGGAGCAGGGGGGCGGCCAAGGGACTGACAGAACGAGAAAAGAAAAAAGAGACAGAGTAATAAAGAGAGGGGGGAATTACTGATCTGAAGTGATTTAATTTCAATCGATCGGCCAAACAACATATACAAAAGTTGTAGTCATTTCCATAATTCGTAGTAAAAAAAAAAAGGGATGTACAAATGTGTCAAGTCATGGTATTGAAAACCTGGAGATGTCTGTACTTCTTTTAGCAGCCTGGTGGTCCATAGGTTGACATGGGTGGTGGTGGGAGTGCAGGCTCTCAGCATCTGTTCAATGTCAGTCCTGGGGGTGAGAGGCGGGGGTCCGGGCCAGCAGGCAGGGAGGGAGGGGGGGGGGGGGGGTGGACAGGAAAGTTGTCCCAAATTAATCTGATTCGGTGCAATATCCCTGCAATCCTAGACGCTTGAAGAGAAACTCGGGAACTTAATTCCGACTTGAATTTCCTGCCCTCCGAAAGAAACACAAAGAGTTCATTTGCGATGGCATCTGGATCCTGCAGCAGGTCGGGAAAAGCAGAAGGCAGACCAACAAACAAACAGACAGTCAGGCAGGTAGAGTGACAGACAGGCAGGTGAGAAACTGGACAAACAGGCAGGGAAGCAGGCAGGCAGACAGGCAGGCTGTTGGAATGGAAGATCAGACAGACGGGCAGACAGTCAGGTAGACAGGCAGAAAGGCAGGCCAGAAGGCATGCAGACAGGCAGGACAGGAAGACAGGCAGGCGGGAAGACAGGCGTGCATGCAAACAGGCAGGCAGGCAAACAGACAGGCAGTCTGTTTATCATAGAATCTCAAACGCGGGATCAAACATGAAAGGATGAGTGCTTGCTAGAGCCTTTTCAGATTTCCGTGGAAATGTGACATCTCTGGAAACGTTTAGGCTGTCATAGCGGCCGCTGCTCTTCAAAGAGCCGAGAGAGGAATGAATTAATGTTGCTTCTGTACGTTCCTGCTTCCTGCCATCCCCCCCCCACCCCAGCCCCCCCCCCCAGCCCCCCCAGCCCCCCCCCCCCACCCCCCTATCTACTGTTAGCAGCAGCTAGATTACAGGGAGAGACGTAATAAGGCTGCAAATCATTAGACTGTGGCGTGTTCATCAACTCTGTGTGTTCCTCCGCGTGCTGGGAGGAGACCCCTCTTCACTTCCACACCCCAGAGAGTTGGAATCAGACAAACCAGAGCCGGTCTTTGATATCGATACCGACGCAATGTGTCCTCTATCCAGTGAGATTCGATCATTTGAACAACTTGAATGAATTAGTTTGTGTTTATGAAATGGAATGGAGAACGACTGACAAGACGTGTACACACATACTCGTCCACACACAGACACGCACACACATGCACACACACACACACACACACACACACACACACACACACACACACACACTGACAGACATCAGAGCAGGTCTGTCAGTCAAGCCTCAGTGGGATCAGGGTCAAGTGGAACACAACAGTCATCAGATACTGACCAAAACATCTTCACACACACACACACACACACACACCTGCTAACACACACACGGTAACCGGCGCTAACGCACACACACATTGACACCAACGCACACAGAGGCCACAGAAAGAAAGAGAGGAATGCTGTTTGCTCATTGCACTCATCCATGAAAAAGCGTCCATCTCAACAGTCAGTCAGACCCTCTCTTGTGTTCTCCAGTGTTCCTCAGCACGTCCAGCCAACAGTGACCCCCCTGGCTCCCCGACCCCCCCGCTCCCACCCTGCCGACCCTAAACCACCACCACTTTACCACTGCCTCCCCCCACCCCTCTCCCCCTCCCCCTCCAACCACTTAACGAGCACAAAAAGATGCAGCACGGCGGCACTTTCCTTTTCACCCCAGTGCACCCCCTCCACTCCAGTGCACCCCCCCCCCTCCCACACACACACACACACACACACACCCCGCCCGCCCCACACCCCACCTTTGTATCAGTTGAAAGGCGTATGGTTACAGCCATCTGATGCCCCGGCTGAAAGTGCCTTTTCTCTCCGCCGCAGTTCACAAGAAGGTCAGACTTCCAGCAAACAGAAAATATGGTGTGAGAGCTTCCCTTTTTTTTTCGGGCGCTTGAGCTCAGAGATGTGAGGGGGGCACACGAGCCGGGGAAGGGAGCGCTGATAAAGTTCCATCTGGTCAAACACAGCTCTCTCCATTCCTCATGCCTCATGAGGGAGGAGGATTTCTGTCGGAGTGAGAAGCTGAGACGAACCTCCCTGTGAAGGACAGGGGCAGCGAAGGCAAGCAGTAGCCCACCGAGTCTTGCTGGAAGTGACAGTGCCATAAAACTCTCCTGTGGCCTTTTAAGACTCGGTCATAGGGCCTAGCCGTCGTTGCTATGACTCGTGTTCGAACTGGAGTCCCACCACCGAAGCCCAAACACTCATCTGAAACAGCCCTGCCAACAATGGGGAAAAATCAATCATTGGTCGAAAGATGCTGGACCGGCGAGGCGTCAGAAGTGTCATTGGGGACGCGTGCGTGTATGTGTGTAACACGATGCATTGGGGGGTTTGGGTCGCCATGGCCTCGTGTCCTCTGCTCTCCCTGGTCTGACCACACGGGCTCTTTGTCTCTCCGCGGGTTAATCATTCATGAGCGCTGTTCTTCTGCTGACCGAGCTTGTTAAGAGACTTGTACCTGACCACTCTCCTCCGTCTGCCCTCCATCCAGAACTATCTGTGACATGCACCAGCCCTCTCTCCCTCTCCCCCCCCCCCCTTCGTCTCGTCGCACTGGTCAAATGAGTCTTAAAATAAGCGGAGCGCTTTGAAGCCCTCAAGTCCCTGCGGTCCTCACCTTTTGTTAACCTCAATAATTGCAGCAGCGCGACTCTGAGGGGAAATTCTCGGGTCCCGGCCCTGTAATTACCGCTTCTGTTCATCTACCAATTTATGACCAATATTTTTCTTAGGCATAAAAGTTACCAAACTGTACATTTGATTTCCAGGGCAGACTGTGGGGGGAACCACACCAAAACAAGCCCAGAGGACAGACCACAGCTGGAGGCTACAACACATCAAACCCCTCACAGAATATCCACAAATTCATTGGGAAAAGCCAACCCGTATTTACAGTGCCCTCATTGCGGCTGTGCTGATGATTGGTTTCAGTAGGATAACGTTTGGTGAGAAAGTGTCACACATGGTTTGACTCTGGGCCTTCATTATTTCCACCAACCAGGGGCTCATGTGAAGGCCTAACCCCAGAAAACCCTCTCCATCCCACCCCCAGCCCCCAGGCCCAGCCCCAGGCCCACCCCTAGCCCAGCCCCATCTACAGGCCCAGTAACAGGCCACAGAACTGGGAGGCCAGGAAGACAGAACCACTCAGCTAAACAATACAACACAAGTACACTGTAGTAAAACCGTTGACTGAAACATTTGACTCACACAGAAGTCTAAAACCCCTCTGGAGCTGTGTGTGTCTGAGTGTGTGTGCGGAGTGAAGCGGTGTGTTTCTGTGTGTGTGTGTGTGTGTGTGTGTGTGTGTGTGTGTGTGTGTGTGTGTGTGTGTGTGTGTGGGGAGGGGACTGCATTCCTGAAAGAAGGACTGAGTTGCACCATAAATTAGTTCCTCATCGTGAGGACCCAATGCAAAGAGCCCCATCATAAAACATCTGCAACAGCTCCATCCGCCAACAACGTCTAATGGGCTAATTACCATGAGGGGGCTGGGACAGCAGCGAGCCTTTTACCCTCTTTTGTACTCAATGCAGTAGGTGTGTATGTGTGTGTGTGTGGTGTGAGCGTGCTCTCAAGCTTCCAACACTATATCTGCTCTACAACAGCCATGCATTCAACTCTCACATCCTTATGATCAGCATGCCCGGTGTGACAAAAACAGAGGCCGTTATGCCTGGGCTGTGTGTATTAGTGTGCGTGTGCGTGTGTGTGTGTGTGTGTGTGCGTGTACATGCATATGTTTAGCATGTGTGTGTTTATGTTTCTGTATGTGCTTGTGAGTGTGTGACTGTGTGTGTGTGTGTGTGTGTGTGTTTATGTTTGTGTACGTGCTTGTGAGTGTGTGACTGTGTGTGTGTGTGTGTGTCACAGCTGACCTGTTGCGTGTATCCTGCCCCCGCTCCGAGCAGCCAGACCTGTCTGGAGGTCTGCATTATTGATGTGTGATCTTTCCTGGGCCGGCCCGGCCCGCTGTGTCTTCCACACCTGCTCATCAGAGATAATAGGGAGGATGAGAGGAGCGCTGGCCGGCCTGTTTGAAACGCTAGCCAGGTAAGCTGCTGCCCCTGCCTCATGATTAATACAGTGTGACTGGGCTCCGGGCTCTGACCTTTTGAGGAAGGCCAGGCACCATTTTTAAGTGAAAGCTCTGCCTCAGCCGGGCTGCGGGGTTGTCCATCACATCTTCCTGCCCCCCCCTACAACCTCCCTCCTTCCCCCCCTCCCCACCTACATCCCTCAACCCCTCCCTATCACTATCCGTCAGACACTCCAGAACCCCCCCCCCCCCCCCTCCCATCCAGACTCACACATACACACACCACTTGCCCCTGACCCACGTTTGTTTATCTCGGTGTATCACGTTGCCGACTCAGGACATCAGGTCTAACAGTGTCCCATGGTTGTGGGAGACATCTTAGTGTGACACAACAGCATCCCACCTGGTCAGCTGCATCAATATTGTAGAAGAGCAGTACTACTCCTGATTATGAAGAGTATGCTGAAAACAGTTTGGCCACAGCCTGGCTACACAGAGCATGAGGTATTGGTTCACCACCAAGACCCAAGAATGATATATGTAAACCTCCGGGCCAGCCTTCCTCCTTCCTCTCATCCTCTACTCTCTCTGTCGTCTCCTCCTCCCTCCATGTTCCTTTCCCTCCTCCTCCTCGCTCTCCCTTCTTCCTTGCCCCCTCCTCTCCTCCTCCCTCCTTGCTACATTCTTCTTTTCTCCCTCCTCCTCACCTCTCCACCCATCCTCCTTTCTCTCCCTTTCTACAGATATCCAGTGAAAGGGGAGGGGGGCGTGGGGAGGCGGGAGGGGGTAGGGGGGAGGGGGGAGGGGGGGTCGTGTCCTAGGTCTAGCCCCAAACAGATGCATTGTCACAGTTGCTGAGCAAATTTACTTTGGTCTCTAACACATTCAGACTCTTTAACAGAAACACACACACAGACACGCTGCAGAGATGCCAGGGTTCTATGCAGTAAAGGAGCCAATTGACTGTGAGCACACAGTGAGGACTATCAGCTGGACTGTGGGTGTGTGGAGTGTCTCCATAAGGAAGTGCCGGTGTGTGCCGAGCCGCAGGTTAGCAGCACAGACGCAGACCAGGGGAGCAAATAACGGATGAGAGGAGGTGAAAGGTCAACCTCAAACATTCCTTTAAAAAATAAACAGAGAGAGGAGTTAGCTTGCCAGACCAGACAGGTACCCAGTGGACATTCATCACCCTTATAATACCCTGTGTTTGGTTAGAATATTGTATTTGTAAGCATAACCCCCTCCCCTCCCTTTCCTTTCCTCCTTGTGTTCCTTCCTTCCCTTCCCTTCTTCAGCACCGCAACCCCCCCCCCGCCCCCCTTCCCCCAAGAACCACCGGATATTCAGCCCATTTGAAATAGAGAAGGTAATAGCTGGCTTGGTGACAATGTATACATATATGTTTTTAACCCATTTATGCGTACCCAATCTGAAGTGCAATACCTGCATGTGTACTTTGAAGTGTAATATTTTGTTGTCATCGTGGCTCAATCAGCACAATCCACAAGCGTTGAGAAAAACAGGCATTACATTTCTTAGCAATCATCATACATATAACTTTGTATTCATGATTTAGTTGGCAGGATGGGCTGGATTTAAGACTTTGACGAGGGTGTACTGGGGTATTCTATGGTGGTTAAAGATGCTCTGGGGCTAACTCAAGTAGGCCGGGCCACTCTACTGAAAGGAGACTGAGCTGTTTGAAAAGAACACTGACTGCAGGCTTAGAGACCCAGGCCAGGGGTGTCATGCTGGGAGCAACCCTGGACATTCTGTCCTGAACAGGGGGCTCAGCATGGGCTGGTCAGTCTGGGTCGTTCAGTCTGGACCGGTCAGTCTGGACTGGTCAGTCTGGGCTGTTCAGTCTGGACCGGTCAGTCTGGACTGGTCAGTCTGGGCTGTTCAGTCTGAGCATATGCTGCTTCTGACCTGCTATCCTTCTCTTTCCTAGCACTTACACACACAGGCACACACACACATTACACTTGTGTGTGTGGTTGTGTGTGTGTGCATACTCTGGGGCTCTCTTTGTTAGCTCATGTAGAGAGAACCGGTCTTGCTCTGTTGCTCTAGTCTGGAGGGAAGGGGGGGGGGGGGGGCGGTCACGATCATGCAGGGGAACGAGCCTACAAGCAGCCAGCAGTGTCTGAAATGGGGGGGGGGGGATCTCTCTCCAGAGATAAATCCAAATCTAAGCGAGGAAAAACAGACCCTGGAAATCCATGATAAAGAAATTCCTATTCAATGTCATCAATAGAGTCCTGGTCAGCAGGAGTTCAGGCCTTGGTGGCTTCCAAGATCCCAGATCTCAGAGCAATCCAGCTCTCAGCCTCTCTGGTGATCCCTCTGTGAGGCTGAGGTCCTCACCATCAATTTCCCTCGGCCCCCATTTTCACTGTCTGCTCACTGAGAAGCCCTGGCTGTCGGAGGGATCAATTTGATTTATCTCCCGGCTGCAGCTGATGAGGACATCACTGATAACGGCGGGGTTAAGTGTGGGGAGGGTTCCTGTCTCTGCAGGAGCCAAGTAGTGTTTCTAAACTTTGGAGAGACTCCCGGTCTTTCCACTTGGAGAGACTCGCTGTAGATCTTGAGTAAGCCCCCGGAACACAGAGAGGACACTCAGAACACAGCAGCAGGGTGTCAGAAGTGTTTTGGTTAAACATTCTCCACATTTCTGATGAAAGGAACTTGTCCTTTTGCCAACAGAAATTTGGTTAAACAAAACTTTTCAAGAGAATTTATCAAATAAACAGATCGAATCACAGATGGGAGACTCTGTGATAGAGAGACTTTGTGCAATAATCTACTGCGGGGTGAGTAATCGAAACGGAACAAAGATTCCATTCTGTTAGTCAGTTAGACAGTTAGACAGTTTTCTGTCTTTATTACAGTAACAAAGAAATGTGTTCACTAGACAGACATGCAATGTGGTCAGACATTGTACCAGACAGCACTAGTGCAGCCCACCTGCCCAGGCTTGGCCTTAAATGTACCTGCCTTTGCTGTGGGATACTTTCATGTCACACACAGAGAGGTTTAGCTAGTTAGCCTTAGCAAGTACTTTGCTGTAGGATCCCCCATGTCATATACAGAGGGGGCTAGCTAGCATTAGCTAGTAGCTTCAGCAGACTGGTGCTGCCCTCAGATCCAAGGCCCCAGCCAGAAGGGTCATTTGGCCAGGCCCCCAGGGGACCGCTTGTTGTGTCACTCATTTGCTGGGGCGGCTAAAGAGCGCACTTAGCATCCTGTGTTTCCCCTTCAAACATGTGGGGAGTGACATGATACTGTACCAGAGCCTGACCAGCATCTAACATTTCAAAGCCATTTCCTAATTGTTTCCAGGCCAAGGTCGACAGTCTATATGGAAGCAATCCCTGCTTTCAATCTGCCTCTGCATCCCCAGATTGGGAAACATTAAAGTGTTAAGTCAACTTGACCCGGGCGGGCTAATTCATTGGGAAATAGCTGTGGTTCCCTATACACGCAGAACCATATCAGTGACAGCCTATGTCTGTTCCTCCTACTAGGATGGGCACCATATGTTTACACTGTACGAAGCACTACTGAGCCAGCCGTGCTGGGAACAATGACACTCATTGTCTGTGATGGGAGAAAGCCCGGACTGTTTACATGCTATAAGAACACTGAGCCATCAGGGCCGTAGCCTTGCTGTCGCGTCCAATCAGTCCCTCTTAGAAGGTACCGTTTGTTACAAAAGAAACCAGTCAGCAGAGGGAGAAGATCACACAATGTTTACTTTTCATAAACACCCATCAGATGATCTAGAAGGATCTAGTAGGACTTTACAGAAAGGCCTGTGAGGAGAATAGTAGTCCAGTGGACACAAGCACGTGTGAATGTGATATGGCACTCATTTGAGTTTGAGTTGTTGAACTTCTTAACCTTGTGTGTTACAGCTGCCAGTTGATACCTACCCTGGCCTTCAAACTGACGATCAGCACGCAATGTTAAATCTGTAAGAACCTTTCAGAACAGGGTTGGTCACCACATTACCAGGTTAATTTGGGCAGAGCTGTACACAAGCATGTATATGTTATGTTCACATATTATAGATGTTGCTACTTGTGTTTCTTAACACCCCAGTCAGTGGACACTTGTAGAAGCACGAAGTTGCTGTGTCCATTAGATATCTGCATGGCCGTCTTCAGGGCTTCTCTACCCCCTCCCCCCCTCCCCCCCCCCATCCCCAAACACACACACTCACAGTTGATCATGTCTGAATCATAACACTGAGATTGTAGCGATTTTGGTTCTTTCCCAAGGTCCAGAGAGCCCACCCAGTCACACCTCCTCCAGTGCTGACCTGGAAGAGGAAGGAAGCACCAGGATCTCCTACACTATCTGTACTGCGTCAGAGAACACATACGCTATTGAGTACTATTCAACACTTGAATAGCTACATATAGAATGTGTCGTTGTTAGTTCAATGTGATCTGGGAACACCGGAATCGCAGACTGTAGATCGGATTCGAAGCACATTATGCAAACAAGATCTCCGGTCTCAGATACACATACAGACTTTGAGGATAGAAAACAAGTTATGTATCAACAGTTAATCCTCAGATCGAAGGGGACATTCCTAGCCCTTTATTCTGCGCCACAGGTTGGGGGGGGGAAAAGACTGAACCAGACTCAAAGTAACGATTTAATAAACCAAAAGGTGATTCGCCCAATAACAAAATGGTCATCACAACTCTCTAATCTGCTGGATGTGTGTAACTCCACTGACTGACTATCTCTCTCTTTATCGCATGTTCTATCTTTCTCTCTCTGGTTTTGGTAAAAGTTTTGGCGACTTAGTCATGAGAAGAAAAAGGGGAGGATTTGTTTGCATTTTATTAGTACAGTAATGGTGTGGAATATTATCCATTAATATATGTATAAACGTATGATTTTATATATCATTGTAAAAGAACTGAACCCTCTAATTGAATGCACCTCAAAACTCAGAACCTAGAACTCTAATATGAGGTAGACATCAATAATGGTATTCCACCCTTTGCAAACATATTAAACACAACTTAAATTACTCTTATCAATGTAGGAATTATATGATTATCATGAAACTCTGTACATCACAAATAATAAAATAATTATAGAATAGAAATTATAACGATTTGAGTGCATTTGTATATTTACAAAGAAATGCCTTTTTCTCATTTCTCCATTTGTTGCACTTGTATAGTTTTTGACTATACAAATATTTACATATCAAATAACGAACAGCAGTGCATTCCAAGCTAATGTGCATTTAAATATCAAATCGTTTGTTCTTGTCAGTTTAACGCAGAAATATAACAACTTTCTTCCTGACTTATCGACATTTACACAGTCAGTTGTGAAGTGCATTTCGTAAAGATGCAGATTTGAGCATAAGTTCGCCTTGATAATGAGGCTGATGTTTCCTTGAGTCCCTCGGTGCGGTTTGCAACCGGATCCAAAACACAGTGTTCACGAGCAGACAGGACATGGCCCGTGTCTGTACAGTCAACATTTATGATAATCGTCTCTAGCCCTGGGTCCATGTCTCCCTCTCACACACACACCTTTAAGTCCACATCACACGCACATCTTGCATTCGTTTAACTCCGTCGGTGCAAGGTGAGCGCGCGCTGCACTCGGAAGATGCAGATCGCGTTTATAGGGAAATGTTCTCGCAATCCCACCGCATTCTCTCTTTCTCTATATCTCTCACCCCTCTCGCGCACTTTCCCATCTTCCCACTATATCTCTGCGTTTGGTAGATTACATTCACCTTCTCGACGGACGGCCTCGAGAGCCTATTGATAACGCATCAAGAGAGCGCAATAGCTCCAGCTGGGCCAGAGCAATTATGGAGACACCCAAATGAGTCCTTGTCCGAGAAGCAACAATGCACAACAGACTGTCCCGTGTTCTCCATCCCCGGTCAAAACAGGTGCGTCTCTGAACCTCTTTCAGGCCGCTTGCTGTGCTTTTCTTTTTGGTCCAGCATGTTGCCCAAAGGATGCGTGGTAGCGCAAGGTCGCCGCTATCTAGGACTTGCAAACAACAGGCTATTGTCGATGTATATATTTGTTGGATGGTGGTATAATAAGCGTGTCAGATTTACGCACACGATTAAGCCATTTAACGCAACCGTGATGTGTTGTTATGAGTTTGAAATTGCCAAATAAATATTGCAAATATTGCCTTTCGGATCCCTTTTGAATAAAGATTACGCCCCACATTGTAGGCCCATATATGACAAACACACGGTCCTGCATTTAAAAAAAGCTTTGCCAAACTCTCATGTGTCCATCGGGACTTCATGACCCATCTTTGATTTGAGTTGAGATCTCAAGATTGAGGTCAAAGCGGGGCGCTACCTGCAGCCGCACTGCTCCACCACCATATCCTCGTATTGTTTGTACACAACATTGTTACCCGAGTCTATGTACAGAATGCTGATGGGACTGAGCTTGGTGGGCACACAGCAACTGGGAGGTGTGCTGTTGGGGTCCATGGAATTCATAAGAGTTTGAATGATGGCGTGGTTGGTTGGCTCTAAGTGCGACCTCAGGGGGAAGTCACAAACGCCCTCGCAGTGGTACGCCTCGTAATCCAACGGAGCGATGATCCAGTCGTCCCAACCGAGCTCTTTGAAGTTCACGTGCAGTGCCTTTTTGCTGCATCTTGATTTTGACTTTTTGCCGTGTCTCTTTCCGTGTCTGTTGTTGAGCGCTGTCCTCCGTCTGCGGCGCGCTTTCAACTGCACGCCCTTCTCCTCCTCTAATCGCCCCGAACCGCGCGACTTGATCTTCTCCTTCATTTCGTTGAACAGATTCTCTCTTTTCTTTGACCTGGTGTACACCACCAGTATAGCTTTTTCTTGTTGGCTTCGATCGGCTCTGTCGAATCCTAACTGTTTCAAGTCGATTTCCGTTTTTGATTTGCCCAGCGTGACCTTGAGTTGGAGACAAAGCTGGCTGCCCTGGCCAGAGGGGGGTCGGCTCTTAAACATTTCCCACACATCCAAAACCTCCCATCCTGCTTTTCTGGAATCCAGGGGATCAAGGGATCTGGAATCCAGCAGACTCTCTGATCGACAGGAGGATAATTGGATGTCATAGAGACCTGTTGGGGACGTTTGGAAATCCCCGGGCACTTTCCTAAATATCCTTAACTCCGCCCCGACCAGCTCCTCTGTGTCTGAGAGGGTTGAGACATCAAACAGATACTTTTGTCTTCGCAAAGGAGAGTGCAAGAGATCGTCTGCAAGATAAAAAGAAATAATTGCAGTCAGATTCACTTAGAGTATACAGTGTTCAGAGGGGAGAAGGGAGGGTGGAATGGGGGTGTCTCGCATTCTCACAGAGAGGCCAGATCCGCTGGCCTTATTTCTTGTTGTTCACTGGTCACTCAGAACCTGAGCTGAGCCAAACTACAACTGACACATCGTCAAATTAGATAAACCAATCGGTTATCAACTTCACGGCTGGCATGTTTCAAGACGATATTGATTTTTTTGAACGTTTCTGTTGTCAGCATAAACGTTTTCGCATTCGCACTTTTAATGTAGACTCATGCACATTCCTACATTTGCGTGTCACTTATTTTTGTTAAGATCTCATGAAGATTCGTGAGGATAGTTTAACAAATCTGAGCTCTTGGCGTTTTAGAAGCGGTCAGATTAACCAAATATTTTGTTCATCACAATCAAAATCATTTACATTTTTCTCAAGACCTATTGCATATGTTTAACAAGCAATTGTAATTATTACTTTCGAGTAGCCTACTGTGGGATCAATAGGCCAGTATCTATGCAAGCCAAAATGCAAACATCCACAGTTCCTTTAGGCCTATGCGGAAAGCTCTCTCCGACCGATCAAGGCTTCATGCATAAACTTTTAGGGGCCATTTTAGGCATTGTTATTGTTATTAATTATGGGACCATGTTTCAATAGTTATAGGCCTATTCTTACTCAACATTTCAGCGAGGATATTGTTTTCAATCCCATCCTCCATATGCCTTTTTTCAACAAATTTATGGTTTTGTTTTTGACTTCTTTGTAAAGCTCTTCAAGACCATCTGATTCTACCTATTAGTTTGGGGGTAGGCTTGGCCCCGTAACACAAGAGACAATGTAAGGATTGTCCCACTCCTACTAATTTATTATTTGACTGAATGTATCTTCAGAGTATTTAAGTATTTTCAAAGTTGTGAGGCATAAAACACATCGTGTCCCGTCAGATGTCGTGGCTGGAGTCCGCAGACACAACGGGGCAGAGGCGACTCACTGTAGTCTTGCCTACACTCAGCTGAACAATACACAATTAATGCATTATTCCATGTCGAGGCCAACACATGCAAATGATGACCTACTCTAAGAGATACAATATTGAGCAAAACATGAAGAGACTCAAAAAGCGTAAATGCTAAAGTTGTTTTTATATTAAATTGAGTAGACACAATTGTTTGGCACTTTTCGTTTAGCCCATTCTTTTTCTTTAATATTTCAGTGCATGACAAATAGCCTGAAAAAGCAAACCAAGTATGTTCTTAATTATGCTATTGCATTTGGGTAATTAATATATACGTAACCTATATGGTCATAACGACTCACATATTATTCCGTTTGTCAAGTCAATGACATTAACCATAAAGGATTCAAAATTACAAAATGCCTTGTTTTTGCAGAACAATTTCACCATGTGCGTTTAAACGTGTTTTAGTCCTCCTAAGTTATGATATGATTCCTAATAAAATGTTATTCGGAATAGATATTCGGATGTGTACGCCAGTTCTCTGCCCCTAGGGAACCCCGCGGAGTTTAATAGTAAAACCAGATTGAAACCTTGTGTTTGTTTCACAAACTTTGCACGTATGGCCTGCATTAGTTGCTTTTTATATGACCTCAAACAAATCGAATACAAGGTCACCAAATAATTAACAGTTCTGAATTCCGCTTTTCCTCATTAAAAGACTTCATCCCTTTGTGCCAAAGACAACATTCCCGGTTCGAACGTGTTCGGCCTGACACTGGGATGGAAATTATAGAGCGCGCATCTCTCAATTAATGAAAATGTGTATAGTAATACGAAGGATAATGTTAAAAGATTAGACATTTTTTCGCTTTCACACAATTTTCTGGGGAAAAGGCACTTGCAAAGTTATTCGTACGAAAATAAAGAGTGATTTGTCCAGTTGGGCCTACTCGTTTGCATCTGAATCCAAACTATTACAAAACATTGGCTTTCGAAATGTAATCTGTAGGCTGTGTGTGTATCTGTCTGTCTGTGTGTGTGTGTGTGTGTTTGTGTGTGTGTAAGAGAGAGAGAGAGAGAGAGAGAGAGAGAGAGAGAGAGAGAGAGAGAGAGAGAGTGCCGAGGCCAGCGTGCACCATCTGCGTTTTAATGAGTTACTTCTGAGGCCAAAAGTAATTTTCATACATTCAGTTTGTTCTTGTCTGATCTTGCGACTAAAACGAACCTATGAGACACCCTACAATGTTCTCTTTAATCGATAGAATTTACGTTCCAAATGGAAGTCTTGATTACACTACATGCGGGTTAAGAGTAATTTTATTTGAAATCTAGGGTGTCGTTTTTTGGTCCAGATTTCAATTCAAACGCAATGCACTCACACACACTGATGCGCAAATACGCGTCGCATTTTGTAGACTACATGAGGATGAGTATCCAAAAGTAAAACGCCTCCTAGTTACGTTAAGGTCTGTTCCGTGATGCAGTTCACCACTCCAGGCTTTTCCACACTGCGGGCTTTACTGGTGCCGGAGCAGAGCCCACCACTGAGAAGGGAGGACGGAAGAAAAATAATTTTCCACAATTAAAGTGGCGGTCGCGCAGGGAGGTGCGCTGTAAAAGTAAGCAACCAAAGACTTCTTAGAGAAGGAAGTGGTCTTTCTTTCTTTTTTTCTTCCCGTCGTTTTTGGTGATTTGCCATTGGCTGTTCTGGGTCATTATGGGAGAATAGACAGTGTTTGATATATGACATGAACACTCAATTAGATCACCCAGTTCAAATGCTCCAATCAGCGTCTCGATGCTAAGCAACCCTCGGAGAGTCCAGCGAGGGGTCAGAGCCAGTGACACATCAAATTAAACTCAGATGGGAGAAAGTGAAGCTTGTTCATCAGATCAGTTCGCAGTTAGTCTCTCTGAACTGGAGTTCTTGGTTGTAGCCTACTATACGGGAAGGGAAAGCGAACAATGGTTTGAACATGTCAATTGTGTTTGTCCACCAAAGATTAACTAGCCTTACTGTTTTTTCTGCGTTCAGTTAGGCTATGTGTTTATCTCGAATCCTTGAACCTTTTCAGTTTCGAAGTTGACTGAGCCAGACACCTGCTCCTAGCACCGGCCCATTCTTTAATAGGCCCAGTCCATGCTTATTAACTAACACATCGTTTGGACAGAGTAATTAATTTCTCACTCAGCACAAATAGTCTTATCAGTAAGCTATAATTTTCGGGTTACATGTCTTCCTCGTCGCAGACCAGATACCCACCTACATTTGAACCTCGTCGTAAACTATGGTAAAATAAGTGAACTTTTATATTTCAGCTGACATTGTACATTGTAACTTGGTAGTCTCCCAGCACAGCCTAGTAGCTATATGATGGAGATGGCGCACGCGGGGACCCGGGAAAAAATATTTACTACCTTCATTTAGAGACGGCCTCAATTAGAGTTTTACGTTTGTGTTACCTGGGGGTCAATTTAAGTCCAATATAACTTAATACTTTGCAAAACTGACGTAGTTCTACGGCTCTTTAAAATGAGTCTCAAGGGTACAAAGACACCCGAATGCGGCAACAAAACTTAATGCGTCTCCCAAAAGAAGCGATAAAGTTCGAGTGCATCTATTACGCAGGCCTAACTTTATAGCTGTTGAGATTACGAGATCTTTCCTATACCTTCGCAATTTTACTGTGCAAAATGAATTTTGAACCTCTCAATATGACTAAAATTAAGGCTCCATGCACCGTATCGTGGCCTAATAATGAGAAGATGTTGTAACAATAACACTGTTTAGCTTCCCCGCATAGTCAACAGCTATTCATATGCAGATATGAGAGAAGCCATTTTTATGATAGGGTCACAAAAAATGTGACACAAAAAACTATCCATTGCAGATTACAGTGTAAATCAAATAAGCCTACTTCACAACCTTCATTTAATTAATTGTTTGTTGTTGCTGACACCAACCTTTTCCTCTGTCCACAAAACTTGTTATGGTGTTTGCAGACTTGGAGGAGCGGAAAAAACTGGCGTTAAGTCCGAGTCTCTCCGCCGCAGAGTAAGTCCGGTATATAGAAAGCATGTAATCGTGGGGCACAATAGCGTCTTTAAAGTCCTCTCGCGGGTGGCTCAAGACGGGAGAGGATGTGAATATCTCTTTGAGAAACTTGGTTGACCTTTGTCCGTCATGATGGATCCGGGTTCCCTTGTGTCTCCACGGCACAGATGGAGATATGATAGCAGCAGACTGGGAACATGGTACATTCCAAAGAATTAAGATGAACAGAAAATATAACGCTAGGGTTCGAAATGCGTCCATGGTGGTAACTTCCCGGAGTTGTCTCGAAGCCTTCTTCCACTACGAAGCCGATTTCAACTGCAACAGCCAAGGATACACGGCGCGTCAGAGCAAGACTTAGGTGCGTTCGCGCTCTCGACTTCTCACAAGAGTGGAGACTACATCAACGGGGAAACACGCCCACTCAGACGCTACAAGTATAGCCCACTTATTGGAGAACTATTATTCGGTCTTTCTTTGGCCGTTGAAACGGAGGAGACATTCGTTTAGGGCAAAGAGTCAATTCTCAAAGCCATAAGTAACGCAACAGGACCCCAAGTTTAAAGCTACAATAACATGTCGACAAAGGTCATTGGGTCAACTTTAACTGGAGGTCAAGAAAGCAGTCTGATATAAAATCCTGGGTAATGTTTAGTCTACTAGATTATAACTTGGATGATCACAAAAAAAAGTATTGACTACTTTTTAACAAAATAAGTAGAACTCGTCATCAGTTGTTTTTCTTATTTAAAAAAAACTTAAAATATAATAATCCGTCTTAATATTGAACTAATATTAACTTTGAACTGATCCTAAGAGAAACCTAGACACAAGACGTGCCTGACCCTTCGCATCATCAACCGACTGACTGTATGTCAGGGTAGCAACAGATATTTTTTTTATGTGAAGCCATGAGGTCAAATATGTCCAATAAGCTGCACTAAGAGAGCTTCTCAATTCCTTTGGTAGAGATCTCTGTTTAGGATTCTGCAGGAACTTTAATTCTAAGAAATGACAAAAGCATCTCTTTTTGTAAAACTTTACTGCTCTCTACTGGTGGTGATGTGGACTGCAAGTAAGGGAACTACTCATAGATAACACTGTCGGTCCAAGGCCCTCCAAAGTCCGTTGCAAATTGACTGTTCATAATAATTTTGTCCTGACAATCTAAATAGATTTGTGTCTCAGAGCTGCATGCACGGAACTGGTCACGGAGACAACACAGTCAGCCAGGAACCAAGAACAGCACAATTATCTATAAATCACCTAGATTGATCACCAATGGAAGGTCATGTCTGATTTTCTAATATTGGACTAGCATAATAGTTATTCATGTCTTGTATTATTAATGATCAAAATATAATATTTATCATAATCAAGTGAAATTAGACATCCATCTGCATGACACTTATTGGCGATGGAAAATGCATAACATCCTATGCGCGTGTGTCCTCGATGGATGCCTTTTTTCAAGAATAAGTAGGCCTGCTATTTCAGTCTATTTTAGATTATATCAGACACAGCTTCTGAAATTGAATGAATGCGTAGTGAATGTGTCAATGAAAAGCTGGCAACAAAAGAACTTTGAAACAGTTGAAACTTTATTGAATTACAGGATCTGTAGTTCAAGACATCAGCTGCCAGTATGTTACAGAAAAATAGAACAATAAGAATAGAAACTAAAATGTATGATGTTTTGATGATTTTGCAAGGACCACAATCTGCCACCTCAAATGTCAAAATTTAGGCTTCAGTACTGTATTAAGTTTGTCCTACAAACTCACAAACAAGAAAGAACCTCATACTGATTTGTGATAAGGATAAATCAAAGATAACCAACTGGCCAAGACACAAAAGCGATGTGGGCAATGACAGTGATTGTAGAAGGTCTCCATGCAAGCCAGTTTGAAGGCTATCCCAGACCCTTACAAGCAACGTCAACAACAAAGTTCAAGGTAGTCCAGAGTTAACACCCCTCTATTGACCAATGAAGTCACAAAGCATATTTTTAGCCTTGTTCGTTTTCCACATGGTTTCATTGTAAAGATGCATACAATCAAATGCCGTGTGCTCCACCAGTTGTCCCTGTATTGTATGATGGTATAGGAATTGTCCAACAGAGGGCAGCAGAGTTCCTGCTCCAGGAGGTTGGTGGACCTAAGAGACATTCTATAGTGACAATCTTTATTTTAACCTGGGTCTTCCCAACAGTCAGCTTCAATTATGGGATGCCAACTCAATGCCTCACACATACAGATGTGATCACATTTGTTGGTACCCTTACAGCTCGCTGAAATAATGTTTCATTCCTCCTGAAAAAAATGATATATACGTCAATGACATTATTATGTATACTTGCATGTATTTGGTATGTCATCGAATAAAGCAAAGAAGCTGTGAAAATAGACGAATTATTGCTCATTCTACAAATATATTATAAAAGGTCCTGGACACATTTCTTGGTACCCCTTAGAAAAGAGGATTAATTTTCCAAACCAATTTCTGTAATTAGTACCACACATGTCTCCAATCTTGTAATCTGTCATGTAGCCTAATAAATGGAGGAAAATAGTCACTGTGCCATTTGGTATCCTTGTGCACCACCCTGAACATGGAGCAGGGAAAGCAAAGGAGAGAGTTGTCTGAGGAGACCAGAAAGAAAATAATAAACAAGCATGGTACAGGTGAAATCGACAATGCATATTCACAAAGCACAATCATTCTAGGAGAATGTCCTTAGGACAGATGGCTCAAAACTAGAGTACTACTACTTTTATTGTTTACTATTGTTCTATTGACGAATAAACAATGGGAGATGCAAACTACTTTAATCAGTTCCAAGTTATTACATGGGAAAGTGTGCACTCTTCGTTTTTTGGGAGGGCTTCCAACAAATTTGAGCACGTCTGTTTTATTTTTTGGAGGGGGGGCACTATTTGGACATTTATATCTCCATGTTATGTTGAGTCTACACAACTGCGTCACGTCGTCTACGTCAGAAATGTTACGCTAGGCTGCAAACCATGAGTCGACAACCAAAAAGAGGCGTATGTCCTAATAAACATGCCTACGTTATGTAACATACTTTTAACGCCCAGCAGTCATATTGTAGCCTTCGTCGTTCATTGGTGTGTGTGTAATACGAGCCACATCCTTGTCCAATCATGTGTGTTCGTCCTGGGCACTTGAACAGCTACCCAACACAGGCTCGCACTGGCTCACCAGTCAGAACCGCCAAGCACGCAGAGGATAACGGACCCTTTGTGCTTCACTCATAGCGCTCATCCATAGCGACTGGAGAAATTGGCACGCAACATCCAGGCAAGTATGTTATTTTGAAAGAAACAGTCTGATGACATTGTCTTGATGTTTAAAAGACAGAACTGTGTACTAAATATTTTCTTGAGATGACGTTTGAATTATTCAAAACAGAGATTGCATGTGTACTCTTCACAAAATTGAACAAAATATTGTATTTATGCTTTGTGTGTAGTGTATAAATATATACATATAGGAATAAGATGATAATACCATGGTCTTTAATGTTAGGGTAGACTGTTTGTTTGGATGCTGCGTAGGCTAGCCAACGAGGTGGGGCAGGTTGACAGGCAGGGAGCTGAAGTTTAAAGACGGCTGATTTCAGCACCATGAGTCTTTGGACAGCGACACAGATTTCATGCCGTAGTTTTACAACAATCTTGACGACTGTCTCCATTGTCCTTGAATGCGAGATAGGACAGTTACAGCAGAGCGGGTTGAGTATCTGAGACAACATGCCTCTGCTGGGAGCTGTCACGAGCAGATGTGGAGGATTAAAAGACGATGCAAAAACAATAACATCGCTGGGTAGAGCTTCACCATGCAGAGGTGTAGTCAAGACACCAGAGGTAATCAGTCTGCTGTTGCAATAGTTTGTCGGGTAAAAGTGGATAGGAGCACATTTTTGCAAAGCTTTTGTACTAATAGCCCATATTTTGATCAAAAAATATCTTGCACATCATCATTCATGCCTTGGCCTCACCCAAGAGGCTAAATTCAATCCTGAGGTGATCCATAAAATCCCAAAAGCTCAGATCTGGTGCTGAATAACAACTCCTGTGTTGTACGAACACACATACACACACAATCACCCATGAAACTTTCAAATGCCAACTCTTATCTACAGTTAAAATATTGCTTTGAATAAGTTATGATGTTACAATAACAGGGATTGCATAACCCCCACAGGCTATATACTCTAAAGTGCAGGCACAAGCGATGCACTCAAAAGCAACACACATTGCACACATACACAACAAACACCATATACACACAAGGCACACAACATATACACACAAGGCACGCAACATATACACACAGCTTACAGAACATTCACACACAACACACACACGCACAACATACAGAACATACACACGCACACACTCACAGAAAATACACAGAAAACTCAATACAACCTCCATTTGGGGAATCAATTAGACTATAGTTGCTTTGTTGTCATCAACTTGTAAAACTATAAATATGAGTTATTCTAATTTAAACAGACAAGACTGTATTTTTACATAATTTGCTTTGACAGAATGGTATCAAATGGACCTCCAGATCCAAGTATGTGCTGTGTATCAGGCTCAGGGTGCTGGTCTACAGACTGTGGTTCTAATTGGTCCCGGTCTGAGCCGTTCTGGAGGTTCTTTCCTCTGTTGCTAAGCCTGTTGCTAGGGCATGGGCTGATATCTCAGCTCTGCCTAATCAGATTTCGCTTTGTGTGCCAGCTTGCCAGGGAGGTGGGCAAAGACGCGCAGGGTGCCGGGCGGTGAACCACAGTGTGGGATGCCACTGTGGGCATATCATCTGATACATCCACCAATGGCTATCAAATCTAATCAAATATTATTTGTAAAGTCCTTACAATGTCACAGAGGGCTTCACATACGCCCATAGAACCGCACCCTGGTGTATCTAGATGTGCACCTTATTTCAGGTCTATACTTACAGTGGCCTCAAACCTTGGTTTGTGGGTCTGGTGGTGGCTGGAATAACTCTGCTTGGATCGGGATGTCCCTGGGAAACAGCCGTGGTAGTTTGGGTGACGATGCCAGCTTGCTGAGAGACAGGAGGATATGGAAGACAATGTTTACCCAGCATCCCCGAGGGTTCCTGTCAGAGACCCAGAAGGAGTATCTGGTCTGGCGAACAAGAGGATGAGGATGAGGAAGAAGAGGCATCGGGATGCATCGGAGCGGAGGCAATACAGACCTCGGGGGTTACTTACGTCATTTTCGAAGTGGTGGTGGGGGGGAAGAGGGGCGAGGGTTGGGGTCGAACACGTAAGCACTTACATAACCATTCTTCTTCAACTACCAGAGGTAGTAGTATGATTGCATACAAATCCTCTGAATTATTTAACCATCGAACAGCAATTAAAAAGTCCTGTACAAGTATGTAAGAAACTCACACATTCACAATGACATGAAGTCTGTCTCATGTCCATCAGTCTGTTTATCTGAGTTCTTTGGCATTTTAAGTACTGTTTCTATGTTGTATAACGACTGCATCTGGTATTAAACTCGTCATTTGGTGTACTACTTTAACCATATGGGATTAGTGACCAGAGATTCACTTTGAAATCCTCTGAGTATTGGGTGTCAGTAGAGAGAGTCGCATCGTTCACATTTCCGACTTTTCAAGCCAATTATTTCCATATTTGTTTTTAAATGTATCCTATAGGCTGCCACTGATTCATATCCTATTAGTTCTGAAATTTCAGAACTTTACTTAATTTACTTTACTTATTTGTCAGTCGCTGCGAGGCCCTGTTCGGATCCGTCGGCAGCAGCGCCATCTGTGCCAAGGTGGCGCGAGGTCGGCTGGCATTAGTGGTGCAATGATTTTGGACAAAGTTCCCCTTGTTAGTGAAGTCTTCAGTGCCACGTCAGGATGCCGCGCAGAAATACCTCTCATGTTGCCTTTCCCTATTTACATCTTTAGGGGGAAACGCAGCGTGAAGCACAATGGGACCATTCCAGGAGTATGAGGTGAGTAATATAGGACTATTTAGGAAAAAAGTTGATTCGATTATTTAAATTTTATGGCAAAAAGGTCTTGCATTGTTGCATAGTCGGCGTGTCCCCAGTAGAGAAACAGGGTTTTCATTCATATTTTACCCCTCACAGCAGTGACAGAAAGCCGGGAATACTTTTAAAATAGGCTGTATTTTATATTCTCAATTAATGTAGGCTATAAAGTAGGCTACAATGGTGCACCGATTTGACGGTTTATACTCGAAGTAATGCAGTTGTGTTTTATCTTTTTTTTTTATGTTCCCAGGAAAAGAAGTTTCCGGAGAAGGGCAGCCCCCGCAGTCGCATACCCCGCTTGGTGCTTCTTCCTTGTCCGCCCAAGGACAAAGACTCACCCCTCTCCGACTCTCCTGTCTCCGAAGAGGAGGGGAAGGAGTGCGACGTCAGTTCCGACCACTCCAAACGGACCATCAGCACCAATAGCTTCTGCTCAGGTGGGCAAGCCCGTAATTCCCGCAACCCTCCATAAGACTTGTAGCCTAAATCAAGAGATAATGATTTTCCCAGTTCCCACATTGGCACATGCTTCTTGTAAATCCACTTTATTTACATCGTACTATTGGATCATGTGTGGACCAAAAGGAATGCCTGTAAAAAAATAATAATACCGGTAATCCATGTCTTATCCCCATCCTTACACAATAATCAGTTAAATCAACCATTACAAATCATTTGATACAATTTTGCCAAAGCAAATTATGTAAACAAACAGTTTTGTCTGTTTAAATCAGAATAAGTCATATTTATAGTTTTCCAAGTTTATGACAACAACTATCAATTTTTAAACAATGCCTTGCATACTCGTTTTAGTGTAGGAGCCCTGTATTTGTGAGTGTATGATGAGAGAGACAGTAATACGGAGTGCATGCGGTCAATGTCAACATGTAATCACCCTCAGTTCACCCTTATCTGCTCATACAATAACAAGTGTTGTCTGTGAACCTTGAGCTCTGTCTGCCTGCTGTGTTCCCTTGCCTGTGCGCGCGACTGCTGTTTACCGGTCTGCATAGATGACACCGGCTGCCCCACTAGTCAGTCTGTGTCCCCCTCCAAAACTCCGCCAGGCTCTGACCACAGCCCCCAAGGCACCCCGCCCCCCCCTGAGCGCAGGAACAAGGTGAAGAGGGTGAGGGTGATGGCGGAGTGGATCCCAGAGGACAACCCCCCACCCAGGCACAAGAGGGAGCAGAGACCACGCACATTGACCAGGGGTAAGTACACTGTCTAGGGTTAGCACATTAACCAGGGTTAGCACATTAACCAGGGTTAGCACATTGAACAGGGGTAAGTACAATGTGGGTTAGCACATTAACCAGGGTTAGCACATTTCTGCAGATATCTTTTTTTGCTCTTGAGCCATCTTCAACTAAGTGAGAACCAGTTAACAGGCTCTGTCTATGAATAGAATCCCTGAGTTAAAAAAAACGTTGACCATTCTTGTGTTAGTAACTAATTTGTCCTTTTGCTCAGGTCTGATTTAGTCATTAGTGGACAATCATAAAACAGCTTGTTGGCTTGTTTGTGTGTGAGTTGAAGCGTGTCAGCATGCGTGTGAGTTTAAGTGTTGTGAGTTAGAGCACAAGTTTAAGTGTGTTAGTGTGTGTTTAAGTATGTGACTGTGTTTGTCTGAGCCGTCAGCAGTCGGCAGCCTCATGCATGGCTAAACAGCCTCTGGTTGATGAACAGCCACTCGGACAAAAAAGGGATGAACACGGGGAGAGAGAGAGAGAGAGAGAGAGAGAGAGAGAGAGAGAGAGAGAGAGAGAGAGAGAGAGAGAGAGAGAGAGAGAGAGAGAGAGAGAGAGAGAGACAAGCAGTCTGGACACCTGTTCTATGTGAACATACAGTCCTAGCTCTAATCTCACACCAGAGACAACAATTGGTCTCATTTCCTGCTCTTCCCTGGCACCCCTCGCCTAGTCTCACTCAAAGCTCTACAGAGACATGCTGATTGGTTGACAAGTAGGTAGTTGGAGTTTGCCAATTAGACTGATTGGCAGGCAGGGGGGTTCTCCTCTGATTGGCTGTGTGTCGGTCAGCTCTAATATGATACTCGCCAAGCCACTCATGATCAGTTTAATGAGTCACTGTTGTTTGTAAGTCACAAAGCACGACCAGAATATTTTGGAAATATAATGGTTTTATCAAATGGGAAACGTTGCTACTCAGGTAGGTTTTGGCCGTGTCACGTGCGTTTTGTGACACATTTTGCATGCTGCTTTTTTTGCATGTGGTTTTTCAGTCAAGGGACATTTTGAGAGTGATTGAAGAGGGATGGAGAAACGAGAGGTATTAAATAGTCCAGTGGGCAAAGAGAGGAGGGTTTGAGAGGGCATGTTTATCTGGTCGTTGCTTGTCATTAGTGAGTGAGGTCAGACTGTTCGAGCGCTGTAACATGATCTGAACACTGCGACAGTCTCTCACACAGAGACTCTCACCAAGTCTTAACTAGACATGGCTAGATGGAAGAGGGAGTCGGTGTTCTCCTGGTTTAGACAGCAGAGACGCAATGACTGGGAATACAAACATATTTTACAGCGGCTGCCCCATGTGTGGTCATGCTGATCGTAAGTCTGTGTGTGTGTGTGTGTGTGACTGAGAGGGTAGATGATTGTTTACTCACGTGTGTGTGTGTTCCAGGCAGCGAGGCGGACTTCAGCTCTTCCAGCAGCGCAGGCAGCTTGAAGGCCAGGGAGCTGCAAGGTTCCAACTCCACGGGGAGAAAGATCTCCTTGCGCAGGTGCACACACTATTTTCAGTGTTCTTATTGTACAGCACCTTGTATTCCTGGTTTTGAAATGTGCTTTATAAATACAATGAACTTACTTTTTACACACACGCACACCTGGACAAGTTCCTCCACACTCGCATACGTACACACACACACCTGGGCAGGTACCTCCACACAGGACACACACCTGGAGAGTGCACATATTCTTACAACTTCACCATTCTCCTATCTCTGCTCCCATCTCTAATATCTCTACTGTCTCCTGTAGCCGTGGCACCCACATCAGAAGCCTCCCGGTGTTCAAACCAGCTGGGATCACCACAGCCAATCGCGATGCAGAGCTTTACGCCCCCTACAGGACCCCCCCTAAAGCCCCCCCCTCCTCCACAAACAGCAGCAGCAACTCCAGCCCCACCTCCAGGTAGACACACACATGCACACATCGACTCCCACACACACATACATGTGGGTCAAGGACATAATGGTGTTGAGGGGTGGATAGGTATGAGTGGGTGGCTAGATTAGGCTTTGTGCCGAGACGGTTTTATCATTTCCCCCTACTCTACGGAGAGACAGGGATTATATAGGTCATGTTTGGGTTATGCTGAGATTAAAAGGATTTGATTTACAAATGTCTGCTTTTAGTACTCAGAAAAAATGCCTGTGTCTGTGGATGTGTGGTGGGAGGGGGATTTTTGGATTCCATGAATATTTGATCATGTCTGGATGCCTGACTGGCTCACCCCAGCATTTTGGAGCTGACGTTTCATCAATCTGTAACCGTCCTGCCGTCTCAAGTGGCAGCTTTTGGAGGGTTAGTGCGTTGCTATGGCTGCTAGCAACCACAGCAGTCAGCCTTGTCCTTCCAAACAAAAGCTACCAACACCCGCTCATCTCAGCCCAAGGCCTATTTCACTTTCCGTCTGCATGGCGTATGCATACAAATCTGCATAACTGCATTGTCATTTTTTCCTCTCGTTGCAGGGTCGTTTTTGAGTTTTGTCCTTTTTATATAAAATATTTTGCTCTCTCTCTCTCTCTCTCTCTCTCTCTCTCTCTCTCTCTCTCTCTCTCTCTCTCTCTCCCCCCCCCCCCCACCCGGCGGGGTGTCACGTGATGCGCTGGGTCTCTGCCTGCTGCTGCCTGTTCTATTTCTGTCAGACGCAGAGCAGGCTTCAAAGCTCGAGTCCCAGGTTGCTAGCATGTAGAATCTTTCTGTGAGACTGTCTGAAAGAACAGGCTGCTCTGCATATGAGCCAGATCCTCGCTCTCTCGCTCATCTCTCTTTTATCTCTCATACAAAGATGCACCTCATCAAACCATTTAGAAATGTGATCAAACACCGATCAGTGCATAACTTTCCTGAACGGCTGGTGTTCAACCGAAGGCCAATCTTGAAAAGATCTATTGGAGGCTATTGATCGTGAAATGGTCTTGGGTCAGACTGATCCAAGCAGAGACATGTTTAAGCTTCTTCCAAATAATTGTGGTCTCTTACCCATCCATCCTTGGCAAGGCGAAACAACTTGATATTGACGTTTAAGGCTGCTGCATCAACCCACAGGCTATTAATCCTCTGAGAGAGAAAAAAAACACACATTCACTTAGCAGCTGCCTCCCTAGAGCACTTCGGTCAACCGACCCAAATGATTTAGGCCTCCTCTTGTATGAAAACGCGTTAGGAGTTCTGCACTGAGCTTGCCTCCTCCCCCATCCCTACATTTTGGGCCTGTTCAGCGAGAATGTGTCTCTGATTCATGTCATCCCCACACACACACACACACTTAGTCTGAGCGTTAAAATGGTGGAGTACTTCTCTGCCCCCTCCAGGAGAGTGAGCCTGGGGCGGTACCAGTCCTGTGGAGACAACCACGGCATCCGGCCCCCGCACCCCGAGCAGTACCTCACCCCCCTGCAGCAGAAGGAGGTGGCCATCAGGCACCTGAAGGGCAAGCTGAGGGAGTCTGAGAATGTTGTCCATGACAGGTACCAGAGCTGGGGCAGGGATGGTGGCTGTCACCCGTGTTCACTTGATCTAGTCTCCCAAGTAGCTTACATATGAGACTGTACTCATATTTTATCGTTACTAAAATACAATTGAATCCAACCCGATTTGTAGTAACATTTAGCTGGTGGCTAAAATAGTTAAGACGAAAGGAAACGCAATGTCCTCACAGTCTTATCTGATCTCTGTCGCACTCTCTCTCCCAGGGATATGGAGGTTGAGGAGCTGAAGGGTCAACTGGGCCGGATGCGGGAGGACTGGATCGAGGAGGAGTGTCACCGCGTGGAGGCGCAGCTGTCTCTGAAGGAGGCTCGCAAGGAGATCAAGCAGCTGCGCCAGGTGGTGGAGACCATGAAGGGCAGCCTGATGGAGAAGGACAAGGGCATCCACAAGTACTTCATCGACATCAACATCCAGAACCGCAAGCTGGAGTCGCTGCTTCACAGCATGGAGCTGGCCCAGAGCGGCTCCACCTTTCAGGTGGAGCCCACCCTGGACTTCATCGGTGACGACTCCCCCGGCAGCCAGTCCTCCAGCCCAGGGGACCAGCAGGGGCAGGAGGAGGCTGTGGTTCTGGAGGCCGGGGCCGGGGACCTGGAGGACCAGGCTGCAGAGGTCATGGCGGACAGCGGGCTACTGGTGAACGATGAGCTAGCCAGCCGTACAGACATCCTGGAACACGTCCTGATGTCCACCGCCATGGAGACCAGCCAGGATGGCAGTGGGAAGCTAGGGGAGGGGCCTGGGACAGGGCTGGATCCAGGCGTGTCCACACTGTTGCTGCACAGTAGAGTGGAGGATGAGGAGGAGGAAGAGGGGAAGACCACATCAGCCCCCTGTGGCTCCAGCTCCCCCGCTCCGTCCAAGGTCGTCCCAGAGGAGAAGGGCATTCAGACGGAAGTGGTGACCATCCCTCCAGACCTGCAGGCGCTCCTGCTGCAGCTGCTGAAGCGCCATGGGGGGTCTGTCGAAGACGCCCTGCTCCCAGTCTACAGCTGCCTCCTGGGTATTCCCGCTCCCGCTTCTGCCCATGCCTCCACCTCTAGATCCGCCCCTGTCCCAGGGCCTCTATTCATTCCTGCCTCTGCTAAGCTGCCTGCCTCTCCCCCCAGCCCCAGCCCACTCCCTCCTGCTCCCCAAGAGAGCCCAGCCACCACCTCTGACTCCGGGCTGTGCCAGAGCCAAGAGCCAAAAGAAGCCCCTGAGGTCCTAGAGCCCTCAAGGTTTATGCAGGAGCTGGACTTCACTGTGAGCACGGGGGAGGAGTCCTGCCTGGAGCCAGGAATGGATGTGGTCAGCAAAAGCTACTGGAGCAGCAGCTTCCTAGTTGACCTTGTTGCCGTGGCGGCACCAGTGTTGCCCACGGTGGCTTGGCTGTACTCGCGCCATGGCATCGACGGCCGTACTCCAGTCTACAACATTGCCTCGCTCATCCGTGGCTGCTGCATCATGGGATTGCACTCCCTCCGGCACGTCACTCGTGGCCCAGATGTGTAGCCCCTCCCCCCTCTTCAAGGCTCTAGGATCTCCATTCTAGTTCATGGTCATGTAGGTCTACTGTAAATTGGCTTACCACCACTGTGTATAAGGGACCACTGTCCTAGACCAGCTGCCCCCCACCCCACCCCCTCCCAACACACCACAGCACTTCAGCATTGCTAGAACACACTTTTCTTAGAGTATCTGTGGGAATGTAATATTTCTACACGTAAATATGGACGCAGATTTATTTTGGGATCCACGCTGTTATTTTTGCACTGTACAGATGCCATGAGTTTAGGCGTGTTTAAAGGGATTCATTATTAATTTTATTTATTTTTCCTTTGGTTTTGTTATGCTGAATTGTGGGTATATATGCTAATCATCTAGGTATGTGGTTACGTTTCATTGTTGTCCTATGCTGGTGTCATGTACCACTTTGTAAACGTCAGCCATGTTCTGAAAGTACTGGGATGTTTGAGATTGAGGATATTTCTGTTAAGGTGAATGTGTTGAGAAAGGGTTTCTACAAGTTTGAGAGTTTATAACGGTCATTGTGCTTCCTGTAAAGAAAAAGGAAAAAAATTAAATAAAAATACACCTTAGCCAAAGCTTTAACGTTTGTTCACTTGTTGACGTTTAGTAAAATATGTATTTTTTCTCCCTGGGAGTAGAGCTTTTTACATGTCCGTGTGTCGACTTGTTCATAGGAATACGCTTCGATAAGACTGACACTTGTAATGTGCCTGAGCTATGTGCAATACTGTTGGTTTACATCAAATGTCCTGTTATATTTATTATTAAAGCATGAAAAGATAACCCCAGTCAGGTGTCTGGCTCTACTTGGTTGTTTCTGATGTTATTGGCCCTTAGGTTTCAGCAGTGAGATGATTCTTGTTCCTGGAACAGCCCCCTCCACTCAGAAGGATGTTTATGGACAATTGGAGGTCAATGTGTTTCAATGTTTTTGGATGTAAATTCTTCTTGTGAACATTGGCCCCAAAGTGTTCTTGGACCCACAACCCAATTACACCCCCACCCCCCCCCACACACACATCTTAATCTCTGGTAGTCCATTAATCTCAGATTAAGGGGCATGTATAATTGCTGGGGCTGCTAGTCCATACATGCCAGGGTGAGCTGTGTAATCTAACGGTTCACTGCTCCTGCTCAGAACCCACATTCCTTGCGACCTGCCTCCGTTCACTTAACACCTAATGGCAGTTGTACCTCAGCTCTTCGAGAAACAAGCTCTTGTGAATAAGACATCCCGTTCCCCCCCAACACACACACACATTCCTGAGAGGGTGTATTCTCTTGACGTCTTCTATAAAGGCTTTCTAAGGCTTGCACGGTCTGCCTTGGACAGGGCTGAAAGCCTGTGCATTAGATCCCTCTCTGCCCGATGTGTGTAGCCCACTGTAGCAGCTCTCCTCAGGCCACCTGGGACACCCCCTGGGCTGGGGAGATGGGGAGGAGAACAGAGCCAGACTCTCAGCAGGGCTGGGCACTTCGCTCTCGTGTTATTCCGTGACGTAACGTGTCGTTTTAATCAGAGTTAGGAGGAAGCCAGGGAACTGACTGCTACCATGCCAAGAAGAGGGCAGGGAGCTCTTCCGTGCCAAGTAAGGCGCCCCCCTGCCCCCCCGCCCCCCTCCTTTGCCACCATATGGAGATGCTGGGTTGCATAACTTTAACCCAAGTGTTGCTCACAGTACTGGTGGACTGATGAAGCTGGGCAGCTGCTGTAATCTGTGCTGGCCGGGTGGCTGACTGACTGGCTGACGAGTAGAAGTGGATGGAGGAGGAGAGGGGTTGTGGGATGAGAAAAGGAGGGGTCAAATGAGAGGGTGAGTGACGGAGGATGAGCTAATAACCGGATGTCCATCTGATTGCAAAGCCCTGCAGTGTGACACCAATAGACTACCATTCCTCTCACACGCAGCATGATCTCATTTCGGAAACGGAAGAAGACAAAACTGGTTAAAACCAGCGGGAACAGAGCTGATAATCTGTCTGAGAGGACTGAGCTGGTTCCCCTCTCCCAAACCTCCACTGGGGGGGGGGGGGGGGGGGGGGTTCGTGCTGCGTGGCAGGCGTGGGCGTACTCGTAGACAGATGGTGATGTTACGTCATGGGTTATGAGAAGAGCAAGCATACAGGACAGTCTGACCTTGTGGCTGAGAGGGTGGTTGACCTTGGGGTCATAGGTGACATCGATATAAATTGATGGTCATGGTCACATGGCTTGTTGGTGTATTTGTTATAATTATGTTCTCTGAAAACCAGAGGAATACAGGATTTGAATAGGATATGGGTTAGATAAGAGGACTCTGTAATGCACTATAGCATTGTTGTGTCTAGGCATACTGACATTGAAAGCAGATAATACTTTTTCATAGACTCGACCACACAGACAATAGGTAATGTTCTAATAATCATCAAAGTACTTTGGGAATTCCCTGTGCTCTATTAATCTGGGAAAATCATGTTGGATATGTGTTTGATCATGACAAAAATTCATCCACAGAGAAAAGGGATCCAGAGATTTTTTTTTTTTTATGAATAATGTGCAAAAAATGAAACAATATTTATTGACAAAGACAAATGAGATCATGCACATTTCAAAGCATCATAGCTCATTTAAAAACAAGTGAACCCAAACTTGACATACAATAAGAGTATTGCCATTAACCAAATGTCTTTGTAAAGTTATTTCAACAATTCATGCAATGGCCTTAATATACGAAATGCTCAGATGAAAGCATCCCACAATTTGGATGCAATGAGTGATTCCTTCAGCAAAATATCACCAAATTAACATAAGCACCCTGTAGCTCCAGAAACATCCATCTTTGTAACATTCAGAACAAATCTCGTCTCACCCCTACAGACCTGTTAGGAGGTCAGAGTCTAATTAGAATGTCATCCTCACCACCCAACAGGTCTGTTTGATATCTACCATACAGGCTCTATTCAAACATATGATCTGATCCACGGCATCTCATCCGCATAGGAAGATTGCCTAATGTTTCCATGACAACTAGACATCTCTGTTGGAGACTATTAAAGTGCTCTCTATTCTCTGGGTTTGCGCTCCTCTCATCCCCTTCTCTTCCTCTCTTCCCACCTATCCAGAAACCTTCCACTGCATTCCAAACCATAGGTATACTAATGCTTGACAGGTTGTGTGTTGGTTCTGGTCCTTGTCTGATCCCAGCAGTGATCAGCGACTCCTCTGTGGTTTCTGACTGTGGGGTCTCATCACAGCAGTGATCAGACTCCTCTGTGGTTTCTGCCTGTGGGGTCTCATCACAGCAGTGATCAGACTCCTCTGTGGTTTCTGACTGTGGGGTGGTGTATACAGGGGATCCTCAGGGGTCGTCAGAGGTCACAAGAGGAGTACTCCATCCTGGCATTTCACCCATGGCTCAGACTAGAGCTGTAATTGGCTACCCTTATCTTTCTGTACACTGAGCTTACCAATGGGGGGCACATAAATGAGAGTGTGTGTGTGTGTATGCTACATTATGTTTAAGAAACAAAACCATTGAACTGACTGAATGGCTCAATATCCTTAACAAGAGTCTGCAGTATTTTGGTGTGTTAAAAAGCAGGGATTGTTTGATGACACAGAAGAAAAAGGATGGAATCTGGTGCGTCACCAGCCACAAGGTTACCATAGGAACCCGTAGCTAACTCTTAGGTAAGGCTGAACTTTATTATCAGAACCCTGGGATTGGTTTAATTTCACATGTTCAGAATCTCCCCCTGCCTTTCCTCTGAACGCCAGAGTATTCAGGGCAGGGCTGCAGAGGATATCAAGCAACAGCACTGAGAAAATGTGTTTTTAACCAAGAAGAAGAACATTTAAATAAAAAGCACAATGATCAAGCAAAAAAAGGGATGTCACAGATTTATCCACTGAAATGTATTCTGAATTAAATGACCCTCTTTTGTTTACTAGCAGACAAATAAGACAGATCGTACCTCCTCCAAGTCCACCAGCTCCATACAGCGGGCTTAAGTATATTTATACATAATCCTGGGAAGCAAAAATGTCAACGGTTCTTTGTATTCTAGATCTAGCGTCTACTTACAGAAATGTGAGCCTAGTCTGGGTGACAGATGAGGGGGGAGGGGGGGTCTACTTCAACTACTTCAGCCTCTGCTGACGGTGACCAGAGGGGAGAGGCCAGCCTCCAGGGCCTGCGCTTTCAACGTTGTGCCCATGGGGGGGTCAGGGTAACCAGGGGCCAGCGAGGGCCCGCAGTCCCAAGTGTGGTTACCCCTGCAATGCACAGCCTCAATGATGCCCTTGGTTGCTGGTACTGTTCAAGGTGAATGACAGTCGAGGATCGACGATGATGACGACGATGAAGATCCCGTTTTGAAGAGGGGGAGGTGGCGGCAGGTATTACATGTTCATATTCAGTGTTTGTGACTCCCTTTGTGTTAGGACAGCTTGACGGCCATCTTCTGCTCCTTCCTCATCATCCTCTGAGCGTCCTTCTCCATCTTCTTCCTCTGCTGCTCCAGCGAACGCTTCTCCCTGTCTGCCAGCTTCTGTTGCCTAAGGAAGGGGGGGGGGAGAGAGGGAGAGGGACACAGAATGAAAGGTTGACAGGGATAGAGCTCTCAGCGCTGCACGGTGCTGCAGCCTCTAAAACCTCCTCACAGGATTGTTCTAAACCTCAAGCGTTACAGGCTCTGGCTAGTCGGCTATCTTAACGTCTATCCCCGTGAATAATACAACAACCGGAAGACACATGCTGGGCCGGTATAGTAACGCAATAGTAAACAAAGCCAACGCCTACACGTCATGTTATGTCGAGTCATCAGTCAGTGAACACACTGCCATCTGCTGGACGCACAGCACACTACCAATCCATGTTAACCAGCAGGGTGAAGGGGGTTAATGGAGCAGTGTCCAGGTCCAGTACCTGAGGACCTCCTCAGCCTCCCAGGCTGCGTCTGACTCCTCCTCCCAGGCGCTGGGGTCCTCCTGCCAGGCGTCCATGTCCCCCAGCTCAGACTGGTGGCCGGCGCGGGACATGAGAAGAGGACAAGGGGCCGTGTCAGGACATTCACAAACATGTTTGTCACACTGCTGCATGGGGCCAAGTCGCCGTTCGTGGCAGGTCACAGCCTTCGTTTAGGCTCAAGTTCAACGGTGCACTCAGAGATACTTATGCATACTGAATGATTATCAAATGTTGACAGCTGAGACGTAGCGGCTGAGGAACTGATTGAAGGTGTCCTCAGCATCCAGGATGGGCTGCATTGTTCATGATGTGGTGCTCCAGTGCATGGTGACAGATTTGAATTCACTGGAAAAATGGGGGGAGGGGGACCCTCGGGGGGGGGAAGCGTCTAGCGCATCGTGGGGGTGGGGGAGGGGGGGGACTCACCGAGGGCTGGATGAAGGAGGTGTCCTGAGTGGCCGCCAGGCGGCTGGAGAAGCCCCCCGGGCCGTCAGGAGCCAGGTAGGTCAGAGGCTCCCTCTTCTTCAGCACGATCTGGGGGAGAACGTAGCACGGAGGAAAGAGAGCAAGTTCAAAACGGATCGGATTTCTCCTGACTGTTGCAAAGAAACTGAAAAAAGGTTACGGTTTGAAACCAATGTGTGATTCTATAAGGTCTCTGTAAAGTCACAGATTGGGCTGTTCTGTTCCAGACAACCGTTTCCTTGCGTTTACCTCTAGTTTCTGGACCACATCCATGACGCTGACAATACCGACTAATTTACCTTTTGCGTTTTCCTGATGGTGGGGGTCATGTCTTTAAAGTAGTCCGGCTCCTCCTCCTCCTGGTCGGGTGAGGGTGGAGCTCCGTTGCCGTTTCCGCCCTCGATCTTGATGCTGGTGGGCCCATCCTCGTCCCACGAGCTCCACTCCTCTATTTCCGGCTGTACAGGGGCACGGAGGGAGGTCAAAATGTACACATCAAACTACCCTCTGTCTGGATTATTATTTCACATCCTAGTATTTAGCTTGATGTAACTAGCTGCCGTTACCGTGACATACAGTACATGGCTCATATATACGTCATTCACCTGTTTGGGTACGGATGAGAAGTCCACTGTGGTAGGAAGAGTGATCTGGTCACCACTCAGCTTGCGTAACCTCCCTGACCTGCGCAGCGTGGAAGCAGGAAGCACAAGACGTTAGTAGGAGAGACCGGCAAATGGACCCACGTCAAATAATTTGAAACTTACAAAAAATATAAATAATTATGAGCTCTTGACTTAACACAAATCTACATGTTGAAGATTGTATTCAATATTCACATATTGTTCAAGCAGCACTAATTGGACATAACTGGTGATACCGAATATCAGTTATTTTTACGTTACACGGTCTCCTTACCTGCAAATCAGCCTCTTGAAGAATGAGAGCAGGGTAGCGAGGCATGTGCATAATTTAAACAGGCGGAACTGGGGGATAGCCATGATGATGGATAGGACTTGATGGGAGATATTACAACATAAGCATGATCAATATTGGTAGATTATAGGCTATACAAACATGCAACTATAGTAGCACTAACATGTATTAACTAAACTTCCAGTAAGCTAGCTACGCTGTTTTGCTAGCCAGCCAGCTATCCTACTTACATGGTCAAAGTTAATGTGTGGCAGGGCGTTAATAACTAGCTTACGTTAGCAGGCTACTGTACCTAGAATAAGGTCGGAGGTTCCATATGGTGGCTACAGAATGCACTGGCATCCCGTGCTAATAGGTAAACTACCTAGATAGATAAGAACTTTACTTACAATATTGTGCTATAGATGACAAGATACTCACCGCACAGTAAATAATGAAAAGCTGGGTATTTAGCTTGCTAGCTAGCTAGCTACGGCAATCAGATGCACGGAAGTAAGGGATTCATTTATTTGACAAGCTAGCACTAGCCTAGCTTACACTGCAAGCAACAAATATATAGCTCCCTCATAGGTCCATATAAAACACTAAATTTGCAATGATCATAAAGATCTTATTGCAAAAACACGACTGACAGCTCATACACTGAAAATGATTTCATGATTTTGGCAACCTAAACCTGTTGTCGTTCCATCAATGCTCCATTCCAACCATCTTTGCAATGCAATGGATGGGGAGAAGGAAGAAGCAGGCCTGCACAATAAGGAATTTCCTTTCCGGTTCAAATCTTCCATCCTTTTCAAAATAAAGGTCACAAAACAAACTGAACTCGTATTATTTGAAAGTCAAAAGTAAAATTACCCAAAGTTGTAGGACATTGCAAAAGATAGTTAAATAAATATCAAGAAGATAATAAAACTATCAACATGATACACAATCAAAGACCTTGCAGAAACAATGCTGGTGCACGGTTGCTACTAAACTAATAAAAGTGTAAAAGTCTGATAATGAAATACTAAAGATAATGTATGATCAGTCATGATGCAAACTATGAAATATGATTTAGAATTGATTGGTGTATGAACAAAAGGTATTTGTTGTGTGGACCTCAAGTGCGGCACGTAGCAAATTTGGGGGTTCAAAACGAGTGTCCTTTCAGAGACGTCAACAAAAACCAGACCAATCAACGAGCACCATACATGGAAGTGGCCGATTTGAAAGTATGAAAAACAGCCACCAGTCTGGATTTTTTTTCGCCTGGCTACGGGATTACAAATATTTATACATAAACAAACTGACCTCCAATTAAAATACAAACATATTGGGAGCCGTTAAAAATCTTCCAAATAACAGAGGTAAATATTTTCAAATGTATTTTCTGTTTCCCTCGTCTACGTGTAGAATAGCAAGCTAAACATCCCAGAGTATACACACCAGCATTGTTGCTATTGCTAGCAAACTAGCTAGCCAGCCGGCCGGAAAGCTTTTTTCTAACTAGGCAGCCAAGCCAATTGAAATGAAAACTAGCTAGTATGTTTTAGTAGTACTTTAGATCAGTTTGAGTAAAATGGTCTCGATCTAATTACTTGGATAGCATGGCTATCTACCAAGCTGACTGTTGGTTGTGCGTTCACTTCTGTAGACGTCTGATCGGCAATGGAGGAAGAAGAACACACAGACCGAAAGCAGCAGCTTGCCATGCTCTGCCAAAAGCTCAACAAAATAAAACAACATCTAAACGAAGGTAAAAACACGATCAGATACACATAAGATCATTCGGAAACATTGAAATGTATGTAATGGATAGTATAACCTTGTGTGATGTTTCTTAGGCCGTTTTTGTCGCGATCTTTGCCTTGGAAAAACGCTGCTTGTCATGTTTTCTGCTCTAACTCAGTCATGGTATTACTCCCAACCCACAGATGACACAGATAATATTAATAAGATAATTGGTTCAAACTCTCCTGAAACGTGCCTTTCCTATTTGGTGTTCTTGGAGAAGAAGGGAGACCCTCGTCTTATGGACGTCTACACACGAGTATTCTCCAATATGCCCCTGGCAAAGCATTGCCAGAATGAGAGCTATGCTCGAATGTTGGTTCGATTTGCAGAGCTGAAAGCGTGAGTCTGAGACTACAACAATACTCTTCTACAGATGCCTCACTCTGAACAATCAGATCACATTAATAACAGTATTGTACTTGGGCATGTTAGAGTTGAGTTTTGAAGGAGTATTTGTTCTCGTCATTCCTCTCAGGCTCCAGGATGTCAACGAAGCAGAGGCAGACTTCAACGTGGCCAGATCCCACTGCCAGGACTTTGCATTTGTCCACATTGCGCATGCTCAGTTTGAACGTTCTCAAGGTATGAGGCCACAATAAGAGAATCATGTGTTTTTCTAATGATGTCCAACACAATTTTGCGTGAGTAACAAGGGCTCTTCTCCCATCCTAGGAAACACAAAGAGAAGTACTTGCATTCTTCAGAGGGCTATAGAACTTGGGGCCAAACCCACAGAGTCGCTCCATGCAGCATTACATAACCTGCAGTCAGGCCGAGCACAGCAAGAGTCTTCTGAAGATAAGGAAAACATTTCTGGTTAGTTTCCATGTATTTGCAATGACTTGTCTGTAAACAGAAGTGTGATTATAACTGCAGACAACCGTTTAAGGATGAACTCCGATTAACATGACATGTTGTATGTTGTGTTTCAGCAGTGGCTTTTAAGAATGCGTATGATTTGGGCAAAAAGAGCTCTGAATCTCGCATAGCTTCCAGGAACTCGGACGGGATGGGTGACCTGCCTCTCTCAAGTGCCTTCTGTTCAGGGTAAGAAGAGAGGTTCTGAATGCTACACTGAGGCTATGAGTTGTTACACTTTAGTCCATTCCCGTGTTCCCTAACACATTCCTCTGCTTTGTGGCTACCAGACCGGACTGGCGGAGTGGATCGTTGGAGCACCAGGCTTCAGTATGGAGGTCCGGGTCTCTGCGAAAAGGATTCGTTGGCATGGTGACGGCTCAATTTCAACCCTTTTATGGTTGGCGGTTCTGTCTGTGGCTGATGTTTCTAGTCTCTGAAGATGTAATAGGCCTGTTTAGGGTCCACTTTTAGTAAGAATGCCCCTCCCAGAATTGGAACTTTTGACCCATACAAGAGCTGTTGTGGTGGTGTTGGCCTCACTGTCCCCCCCCCTCTCCCTTCCTCCAGCCAGGAAGAGTGCCCATAGTCCCCATCCCAGAGATGAAGGATGATGAGGATGGAGGTTCTCAGGAGAGGCCAGTGAAAAGGCCTGATGCTTCCTTCTCCAGCAGTTTGTCCAGGTAGGAGTCGTTTTCCCAAAACGGACCTTCATGGCCTGTCTACTGCATCCACTATATAGCTACACTCATCGTACTGATCTCCAACAAGACTTCAGAGGCTAAAGCACTGAGTCTCATTTTATCTATGTGAGGCATGCACGCATGGGTCATATTACAGGTTAAAGGCCTAGCAAGGATCTTTGTCAAATGTACATTACAAATGGGATCTTAAAATGCTGTGGCTTTTTCCAGGCAAACATCTGGGTCCTCTGTGTTTACCTTATCATCAGTCAAGACTGCTGTAGAGGGGGACTTCCTCAATCTAAAGGTGGGTTTAAATAGGAGAGAGCATTCCTCAGTGATTTCTTATGCATGACCCTTTGTCATAAGACAGCTAGATGACCTCATTTGCTTGAGAAACATCTTCTGCTATGGAGCCTGGGGGACTCATGTTTGTTGTCATCCAGCCTTGTCAATGTGTTTATTTTGTCTCCCCGCAGCCGCCCACCACCAGCCCTGCGCCCCGCCCCTGGGAGGAGCTAGCCATGGTGGACTCCACCACGAACCTCCTGCGCAGGAAAGACACCTCCAGGCTGGAAGGTACCATTCTGTCAGACACTGAGGAAGGCTTATTTAGACTGCCGTTCCGCAAACACCACGATCGGCTAGTTAAATGGAAAAACGGACTCACTTCACTCAATGTATGGCACAAAAACATGAACGGGTTCCACATCATTCCCATATTTCTTAAATGACACCCGAGGGCTCTTGACGTTCAAAGCTCGTTCTCGACATCTCCTCCTTTGTGGCAGACACCACGTACAACCTGACCCAGGCCCTGAGCTCCAACTCTCCAGAGAGCTGCAGGTGCTACCTGCTGAGCCTGGAGCGGAGAGGGGACCCCCGCACGGACCCCGACCTGCTGGCCAGGCTCCGGGACTGCTACTCCAAGGTGTTCTCCAGCCTGGCGCTGGGCAAGCACAGCCGCAACGAGAGCTACGCACGGATGCTCGTGCGTTTCGCCGAGCTCAAAGGGTGAGTGGCACTCAAAAGGGGCAGGGGGGGTCTATCTCGGGTACCAATTCCATTTGATTGGATGAGAACTGTGAGATCACAGCCACTGTTTCCGTGACTACTCACGACTTGTGGGAACAGCCAGGCCTGTGTTATGGAGCCTAAACCAGGTGTTGCCTCCAGTGGTCATGCAAACCGTTGACGGCTGTGTTGTTAAAATGGGATCCGACTTTTATTTTGACCTCTGACCTCCAGTATCGACGACCCTGATGACGCCAGGGACAACTTCACTTTGGCCAGATCCATCAGCAAGAGCTTTGCCTTCGTCCACATCGCACACGCCCAGTTCGAGTTTGCACAAGGTACTGAACTTGCAGCTGCACAGCAATGTTATGTAAACACAGGGCTGACGTGACCCCCCCCCCCCCCCCCCCCCCGAGGCTGAGGCTCACAAATGTTGTTATTAGACACTCGGCATTCTAGAGTCACAGTGCTCCATCCACTAACCTGTACCTGCTGTTCTCAACTAGCAACTCAGTATCAGAATGTTGACAGTTTGAGCTGACGTAGTTTTGGATGGAGGTGAAGCCCAAAACGAGGTGTTGGTGTATACCCTTCCTCCCGCAGGCAACGGGCATAAAGCGACGTCCATCTTGCTGAAGGCCCAGAGTCTGGCCACGCCGGCGGAGCACCTGGAGACGGCCATGAAGAACCTGAAGGCTGGGAAGAGCCAGCTGCTGCCCTCCGATGACACGGACAGACCCCCAGGTACGCCTCCCTCCTCCCTGCGGCACAGGCGAGCCAAGGAGGCTGTCGACGGTCATTCGGTGACGCATGCATTGTTGATGGAAATGGGCCCATTCGGGTGGGATTTCATTCTTCTTCTTTTTTTTTCGTGACTCCTGCTTTCCCTCCTCCAGAGCCTCAGTCCCAAGGTGTGATGGTTTCGTCGAGCTGTGTAGCAGAGAGGGAGCAGGAGGCTCCGTTCATGGTGTCCCAGGTCCAGCACAAAAACCCGGCCAGGGAGCCAGGGTGGAAGATGCCCATGCGCGTCACTTCGCTGGTCTCGCCAGAGGTCAGAGGGCATGACTTTACTACTCTGTTTTCCATGACTGAATGTAGCCTTCCTTGGTCTGTCTGTCCTGTGACTCAACAATACACTGACACCTGTAGCTTTTAATCTCCAGCTGTGTGATTCGTGTCTGCTCCAGGAGAAGCACACCCCTCCTGATCCCAGGCTCACCCCTCGCCTGGTGGACTCCCTGCCCACCCCTTCCCTGCCCCTCCCCTCCAGGCTCCATCCTCCTGCGGTCTGCCAAACGCCCAACTACAAAGACCCTGCTGCAAACAGGTGGGCCTGTCAAAAGGGTGCTATGGAGAGAGAGGGACAATTCAAGCTCAAATATGGACAGAACATTTTTGAGTTGGCAGAAAAGTTGACAGCAGTAGAGACACTCTGGTTGCTTGATGCTTTGGCTAGGATCACGCCTCGCCATCTCCTGTTTCTGAATATCCTCCTCCTGTCCTCTTCTCAGCTTTTACACTCCTATTGTGAAGAGGAACCACCCAGTCCTGGCTCCTTCCTCGACAACACACAGAGCAGGCCCCGCCCAGCCGCCCTGCACCCCCCTCAACCAGGTGTCCTATACCCAGCAGATCCCCAAGGTACAGAGAACCCTGCCACCCCCAACCACCCTGTTGTGGAGGCACTACTGTCTGAGAGGTAGATTGACTGTGTGTGTGTGTGTCACCCAGGGTTCCTTCACGCCTCTGTCCAACGAATCCATCACCATCAAAGGGCGCCAGTTCTTCATCCTCAAGATGATTGGTCGCGGAGGGTCCAGCAAGGTAGGGGTTTCAAATATCAGAGGAGAAGGGAGGGATGTTTTTTGACATGATACGGGTCCCGTTTCAGGGCCATGTCACTGGCTCGGCCCTGTCATGTGACCGCGTGCGTGTCTCCCAGGTGTACCAGGTCCTGGACCACAAGAAGCAGCTGTTTGCGGTGAAGTACGTGAACCTGGAGGAGGCCGATGCCCAGACAGTGGAGAGCTACAAGAACGAGATCGAGCACCTCAACCACCTGCAGCAGTACAGCGACCAGATCATCAAGCTGTACGACTAGTGAGTCCCACGGGGTTCTCATGTCCATCAGCAACAGCTGGTGGACGGACACTGAACTTTTCTTTTTTTAATTTTTTTATTGAGAATTCTTTACTTGTCATAATATGTTTTGTACTCAGAAGACAAGATGTGCACTTGAGGAAAAAAACGAATCAAATATGATCATCAATATTATCCAGGCCACTCACTAGTATTTGACCCAATCCAAGTGTATTTGGAATCTGCATTCTCATGTAGCTCACTGTATGATGTTTCTGTGGTTGCAGTGAGGTGAGGTGGGGTGTGTGTGTAATATTGTGTGTGTGTGTGTGTGTGTGCGCAGTGAGATCACCAACAGCTACATCTACATGCTGATGGAGTGTGGGAACCTTGACCTGAACACCTGGCTGAGGAACCGGAAGACTGTCAACTCCCTGGAGCGGAAGTTCTACTGGAAGAACATGCTGGAAGCCGTCCACACCATCCACAAACACGGTCAGGACTCATTTGTCTCTTCTCTCTCTTTCTACATTTCCCTCTCAACCTCTTTCTCTCTTTTTAAAAAAAAACCATTTTCCTTCCCTGCTCAACCATGTCCCCGTGTTTTCTGTCCTTGCAGGGATCATCCACAGTGACCTGAAGCCTGCCAACTTTGTGATTGTCAACGCCTCGCTGAAGCTGATTGACTTTGGCATCGCTAACAGCATCCAGCCTGATGTCACCAGCATCATGAAGGACTCACAGGTGAGACTCCGGCTCTCTTGTTCACAGGTTGGCTCAATACAGACCCAGGATGTAGCTTGTCGTGATCATTGAGGAAGAACCGCAAGGTTTTGAGGGTCATCTCATCAAGAATTATGTAGTAGGGGGAGAAAGATGAAATGATTATGCCGCTAGCTAATTTTCTGGAGTTTTCGGACTCCAGAGGGGAGTCGTGAGCTGAAACCATCTGTCCATGTACAGGTGGGAACATTAAACTACATGCCTCCTGAAGCCATCAAAGACACATCCTCCAAGCCAGGAAAAGCCAGCTCTAAGGTGGGCCTTCCACACTGTCAATGAAACAATACCATCCAACCACTCCAACCCAAACCAAACGTATTAGTACCGGCATAACCGTGTGTGTGTGTGTGTCCAGATCAGCACCAAAGGAGATGTGTGGTCACTGGGCTGTATCCTCTACTGTATGACATACGGAAAGACGCCTTTCCAGAGCATCACCAACCAGATCACCAAGCTGCACGCCATCATCGACCCCTCCCACCCCATCGAGTTCCCTGACATTGCCGAGAAGGACCTGCTGGACGTGCTGAAGGTAAGCTCTCCTGGTCGGCTGGCTGGCTTGCTGGCCTCCTCTCCTGCAGGCTGGCCAGAACATCTGATCTGTGATGATTTAATCTGAACAGCTGTGGTTTGTCTCTTCAGAGGTGCCTGGTCAGGAACCCTAGAGAGAGGATCTCTATCTCAGAGCTTCTGGAACATTCTTACCTGCAGATTCAACCATCATCTGAGCCTGGTAGGGGGAGCCAGCACACACACATACACTTGGCGATAGCTTGGTCAGACAAAAATATGCATGTATATTTGTGTGTTTATTTATTGTAATTAGCGATATATTGTCTCTGTGCCAGCTGCCCCACCTGACAACAATGACCTGAAGAAGATCCTTAATGACCTGGCTGCTCTCCAGTCTCCCAGCAGCATCGTCAGGGCTGCCAGTGTAAGCACACTGCTGTAGAATACAATTGCAATAGTTACACACCAAACTGTGAAACATTCCCTTGTTCTGTTCTAAACCCTCTCTCTCTCTGCTCCTCTCTTCCCCTTTGCTCTTCTTTCTCTGCTCTTGACAGAACCTGGCAAAGATGTGTAACAGTGGCAGGAGGCTGGATGTATCAGACTGTGTAAGGTCATCCAGCCAACCCTCCTGGAAGATGTGAATATGATGTGGATGATATTAGGCTGACCTATCTTATACCTGCAAGAGTCTGGCATGTGGACTGGTCTGCTGTGCAACAAAGTACTGAACTGTAGGTGACACTCCCCTGGCTCTGAGTCTTCCCCCCAACCCTCTGCCAGGGGAGCTCAGCACAGGCTCCAGCCCTACCCTCAACCCTGTCTCCTGGCTCTCCTCTAATTTTAGCCTCACTGTGCCCTCTGCTCTCAGCTGTACATACTGTCACTGATCTTTTTTTGATCTGTTCATCTAGGTTATGCCACATGATTTGGAGCTCAGGTCTTCTTACTTACATCTTAAACGAGAAAAATTACGTTTTGCAACCACTTTTCTGCAGTATCTGTCCCATTTTTTGACATTATTAACAACCACAGCCATCTTTATGTTTGAATTCATATTGTTTGGTATTTAGCCGTTTTTATTTTTTGTGCTATAGGTCCTATGTTAAATGCAAGAACTTACAGACTCGGCAAATAAACGTTCTGTAAAATTGTCAGTGTTCTAGTTTTTAAAGGGAATCAAATGATGCTTGTATTGATAAAAAAGATACAGCAAGTTTTGGGGAAATGAAACGGTCAAAATATGTATGTAGTTAGACTATGTATAATGTTATATTACCCACCAGGGCCAAAAAAACAAGGGCAGATTCGCAATAACTGTGATCTACGTGCATGCAATTTGGGTCGACCGACCGACAAACTGGTACAGAACTAGCTACGCTCATCGGCAGAACCTTTGACTCAAAACGATCAGCCTTACCGACACTGTTGCTATTACCACCCACCTCCCCAGCCAATCATAACCGCATTTTCCACATGGAGGGCTGACTGCTTGTCCTTCCTGTTGCAAGTATAATAACAAGGATGGCGACCGCTGCACGGTTCTTACTCCGAGGTTCCCGAACCAACAATGCCCAGAGCTGTCTCGGGACTTCCTTGCTCAAGCTATCCCCGAGCTGCAGCTCTCAAGTAAAGACACAGCGGAGACATGCACACTTCACCTATCACCCTGACCCTGTTCCCACAAACTATGGTAAGTGGGCTAGCTAACTAGTTAGCTTACTAAAATATAAGGGTCCCGGTGTGTATGCTAGTGCCCTTGTTCCATTTGCCAAATAAGGTTAGAGGATACATGTTTTTAAGCACAAGCATCAACTAAAATGGGTAATGGGCTCAATATAGGTTATTTCGGTGTCCCTTTGTAGCACGTACACGATCGTATTGGGATACAGCTGTACTCAGAACAAGGGTGACGAAACCCATCAAGTGGCTAATTTCTTCGCCTTCTACTACTTGTAGCAGGGTCAATGCTACGTTTTGTACGCTAGTGATTGCAGAAACCATAGACATGTATATATGATTATGGCAGAAACCACTCGAATGAAGAAACTGTGTTTCAGTCTTCTTGCATCCCAATGACACCAGTCAACAGATTAAATAATGTTGAATTAGACAGTGCAGAGAAGGATGACCCCTGAAATTGCTTTCAAGTACTGAAATGTCAATGTATTTTCCCCTAGAATACAGCATTGTACAAGATTACAAGGATTACTTTAATACAGTCAAACGTTAGGCCTTGTGTGTAAAATGATAAATAATTCTATATTTTCCAAGGCCCCACTACAAAGATGAATTTATTCCAGTCTGTGACCAGTGCCTTGGACAACACTCTTGCCAGCGACCCCACAGCAGGTAGCTAAACATTTCACTGTGGATTGTATTCACTTATAATAAAAAATAAAAAAAACTTTTTAATGTCACTTATGAACAATAACTTGTCGTTGTCTTGAGTTTTCTACTGTCATTTGTATGTCTTGTTGATGTGTGACATGAGTCTCCATGGTTACTGTCCCTAAGTGATCTTTGGGGAGGATGTTGCCTTTGGAGGGGTGTTCCGTTGCACGGTGGGACTCCGAGACAAATATGGTAAGAACTTCAGTCCTGTCGTAATCTCACCACACTCACTCCCTACTGCTGGAGTTGCAAATCAAACTACAACCATGGAGGAAACGTGACAGGAAATCAATTAAACATTTTGTATTATGAGTGTACCAGCTGAAAAAGGGGTTTGTTTCCCATAATTGTTTTGCTTCTTTGGTAGATTGAGATCACAATAAATCGAGGTAGTTGCTTTTAATGTTCTGTTGTGTTCTGGTCAATATAAAAAATGACCAATTATTAGAATTGAATGGCTTACACTACAATTAGTGTATGAGTTCATGCACATGCCCATTCATAGGATGGACACACTTCCTCTCCCAGACCCTCACAATAATATAATAAATAGCACAGTATGTTTCATCTAAGTATTTGTTAAAGTCAAAATACTCCTTTCATTATTTTTGTTTAAACTAAAACATGTTGTATGAGGTCAGGTTAAAGAGGCCTACAGGCCATAAATAGCAAATAGAAGTTTTCACAAGTTTCACAAGAACTGCAACACAACAGTGGATGATTCTGAATGTATTATTATGGATTTATAATCAGCCATAACGAGGTGGTCATTTTGGACTGGGAACACAGAATCAATTACCATGAAACCAACACAAAAGGTGGATTAGGAAGGAATACTTTTCCTGGTGACATAAGTGGTCTGCCACTAGGTGGCAGTACAGGATTACATCTTCATAGTGAATGTGGTCTTTATGTTTTTGCCTACCCAAAGGTCCAGAAGGGCCCTGCGTATTCTGTTGTCAACCTTAAAGGATACCTTGGAAACAAACTCTGACAAGATCTGGTGTACCTTTTATAAGTGGGTTCAGTGAATGGTAGATCATTTTGACTGGATTTCTTCGATCATATTAGAGCTACACTCTAATATGACGATAAGATTCTTCCAATTGCCACCCCACACATTTTGACGTGCACGTCACAATGAATCCAAGTGTCTCTTTCTATTCAATTACACCTCTCCTTCCTGCCCCCCCTCCCCACCCTTACCAGAGTCTAGCAGAGTGCACCCTGGTTGGGATGTGTGATTAGGGTTGGAGTGCGAGCTTTACAAATCTGTCTCTTTCCTGCTGCCTTTTGTCTCCATTGACGTCAGCCGTGCTCAGCCACCTCAAACATAATTATTTTCCATCTCATCCCCGTGTCAACGGTTTTGTGCCTCTCTCCGGGAGGGGGGGGGGGAGAGAGAGAAGAATGAGCTGTTTTTTATCCTTCTCTCCAGGTGAACCGAGAGGTCAGACCTCAGACAGTCTGGCCAGGTCCTGTCACACAGAGATGAGTTTGTCAGGGCAGGTTAACAGGTAGCTGTGTGTGTGGCAGTACAGACCGGGGCTATAACTGAGGCCGGCCTCGCTTCCTCTCGAGCGGCCTCCACTCTAGACAGGCTGTGGCTGAACACGGGTCACCTGGAAACAGCCGCCCACAACGTGTCTCTCTCTCCCTCCTGGCGTTTGTCGCTCGCTGTCCCTTTCTTATTGTCTCCTGTCTGTGCCCCTGCTCCTTAAAGGTCAGAAGCTTTGGTGTATGTGTGTGTGTGTTTATTTGTGAGCATGTAAAACTCAAGCAACAGTCCTTCCATCACAGTCTCACTGTCAGAACCAGAGTTCATAACTTTTGACCCTAAATTACGATTATTTCACAACAGAACCAGAAAAAAAGAGGTTTAGGGACTGTCAGCTACCAGGCCAGTTCCCAGACAGCGCACACTGATCTATATTTCACCCCAAATCCGGAGAGCTGGCCCAGTCGGAGCATACGGAGTCAGCACCCCGCCCCCCCAGCAAAGGTCACCTGAGGTCGTGGCTGACTGGACAGCAGTGAAGCTGGGGGGAGCCGAAAAACACTGAGCTTGGCGATTACACAAAGTGCCAGAGGACAGAAATAGCGTTGGTTCCCACATGGAGAGCCCTGTTCCCAGGGCTCCTCCCAGATTACAGGGTGGAGGCTGCATGGCCGTGTGTCTGGGTTTACTCTGAGGAGGCTGGGAGACTGGGTCTCTTACCCAGGCTCACTACCACACAAGGAGGGTCTCCAATGCACTTTGACCATACTCAATTGTGCTAAAGGTTTTACTATACATCTGTGTATTAGAGGATTTATTTATAATTGATCCGAAAATACAGTGTGCCAAGGGGGTATTTTGAGGTGAAATTGTGTATATTGTTTTTGCTGATTCATTTGCGGGGTAAATCATTTTTAACAACCTGACTGTCTGCTTGCTAGCTTGGTTTTGCAAACGTGAATGGCTAGCTCAAGACGTCTGAGCAAGCCTCTCGTCTCCTCAGGTAAGGACAGGGTGTTCAACACTCCGCTGTGCGAGCAGGGCATTGTGGGATTTGGAATCGGAGCTGCCGTAGCAGGAGCCACGTCCATTGCCGAGATCCAGTTTGCCGACTACATCTACCCTGCCTTCGACCAGGTCAGATCCCCCACTGTCTCTCGCTCTCGCTCGCTCGCTCTGAGAGATGGGGGTTGAGGGAGACAGGCAGGCCTAGATGGAGGATGGGGGGGTTGAGGGAGACAGGCAGGCCTAGATGGAGGATGGGGGGGTTGAGGGAGACAGGCAGGCCTAGATGGAGGATGGGTGGATTGAGGGAAACAGGCAGGTCTAGGTGGAGGATGGGGGGTTGAGGGAGACAGGCAGGCCTAGATGGAGGATGGGGGGGTTGAGGGAGACAGGCAGGCCTAGATGGAGGATGGGGGGGGTTGAGGGAGACAGGCAGGGTGCTGATGTGTTCTTCCTGTCTGCTAATGGTCCTAACTGCTCACACCTGGCTCCTGTACCGTGAGTGGCCTGTCCCCTGACGAGGCTGTAATTAGACAGCAGTAAAGCACCAGGAGAAGCAGAACCACAATGCAAGGGGGCTGGCCGCCTGCCATGCCGACACGGCCCCGTGTTAATGATATCTGCTGATGTATTCTACCACCCAGCAACAGGTGCCAACTACACTGGGGTGACATGTGGTCTCGCTGGATTTCAATCCTTGTTTCTGTTCTCTCCTGTCCGCTCGCCTCCATTCTCCTCTCCTGTCTCTCCTCCCTGCTGTTTGTCTCTTCAGATAGTGAACGAGGCAGCTAAGTACCGGTACCGTTCGGGGAACCTTTTTGACTGTGGTAAGCTGACCATCCGGGCTCCGTGGGGCTGCGTGGGGCATGGCTCCCTCTACCACTCCCAGAGCCCCGAGGCCTTCTTCGCCCACTGCCCCGGCATCAAGGTGGGTACCCTCCTCCAAATCCTCTCCGGTCCTGGGTCTCTCTCTCTGTTTGTCTGTCTCTCTCTGTCCTTCTCTCGCCCTCTCCTCCTCTTCTGTGTCGTCCACGTTCAGTATCTCCCGCAGATAATTGGATGAGACCCGGAGCTAAAATCTTTACTTGGGAGACCTGCTAGTTAGCTGACTTGAGGTGAACTCTTACGCTCCTTCGAGTTTTAATGAGCCGAGCGTCCAGTGGAACACTTGAGACTCCTGGTTCTGGTTATAGCCCAATGACCCCCCCCCCCCCTCCCCTTTCCATAGCCCCCCAATACACACACACACGTATCTGGTTAGATGAGAAGGAGAGAGAGGAGCCCAGGCAGGTCGATTCGTGTGCGTCAGACCTGGAGATGGCCGTAGGGGGGGGCGGGGGGGCGGAGAGACGCATCCCATCGGCCGCCATTTCGATTTGACGCACGTGTGGTTCCGGGAGCGCGTGTTACAAATGTCAAACACTGCCCCCACACAGACGGGGGGGGGGGGGGGGGTCGTTCTGCTGAGGCCGGTCAGAGCAGGTTTGAGGCTGGTCAGAGCAGGTTTGAAGCCGGTCAGAGCAGGTTTACGAGCGCGCCTCGTCGGTGGTGGGTATCTGCAGCGCGTACAGTCGACATCCTGCGCCGGCTCTCTGAAGGTCATCCTGATAAGATGTGGACTTCTCACGCCGCCACCTCACCACCACTGTCCTCAGGACTCAGCTAACCTATACACTGGAAGAGGAAACCATAAATGTTGGATCATAACTTTGTGTGTGTGTGCCAGGTGGTTATACCCAGGGGCCCAGTGCAGTGTAAGGGGCTGCTTCTCTCCTGCATCGCTGACGACAACCCCTGTATATTCTTCGAGCCCAAGATCCTGTACAGAGCTGCAGGTGAGAGGGGTGTGTGTGTGTGTGAGAGGGTGTGTGTGTGCTAGCTGTGCTTCCACACAGCTGCTCTATGCATTCACAGATTCCTTCCTTCTCGCCTGAGTCTCCGAACTACGCCCTCTTAACCCTGCAGCTTATGGCTTTCTCAACAGGAAGGACTCACAAACTCGCCTCCTTCCATTAGACTTAGTTCAGGGTGTGTGTGTGTCTTAACTCATAGATGGGGCTGATGGGGAAAACACACCAAACTAACAGCTGATTGATGAGTTCTGGAAAGCCCCATATCGAATGAGTTGTGTGTGCCTGAGGCCAATGTGAACATGTGTTGCGGTTGGGGGCTGTAATCATCCGTATTTCTGTGTGTGTGTGTGTGATATGTGCTAGTCGTCTCCCCAGTATTCTGTTTGTTCTTCCCCATATTCACCCTCCATCCTGGGGAGCTCACATCAGGTTACAACCTGATGTGAGGACAGGAGAGGCATCTCAGCCAAGACTCGACACAACACTCTCATGCAGGTGTTTGGAGAGCGATGTACGTGTGCAAAAGAAGCCTTGTTGAGCAGAGTATGGACTTGTGTGTGTGTGTGTGTGTGTCCAGTGGAGCAGGTTCCAGTGGAGTCCTACACCATCCCCCTCTCGCAGGCAGAGGTCATCGAGGAAGGAAGTGATGTCACTCTGGTTGCCTGGGGAACGCAGGTAGGATTTGGTGTGTGTGTGTGTGTTATAGCAGAACAAGGTTCAGCTTCTACACACGCTCGCCTGTAAACCCTGCTCCCCTCCTCTCTGCAGGGTTTACAGTCTTCAGCCCCCCTCTTACAAAGAGCTGCCTCTAAGCCCGGCTTGTTCTCCCCTACACTGCCGGGGGGCGTGGGGGTGTAACTGATGGGAGGGGGGGGATTTACCTCCATTGCCTTTGATCTCTCAAAGTCGACCAGAAGTGATGGCTGTCTGTCCTGCTCGCCCCTGACCCCTCTCTCTCTCTCTCTCCCCCCCCCCCCCCCTCTCTCTCAGGTTCAAGTGATGAGAGAGGTGGTCACCATGGCCAATGAGAAACTGGGCGTGTCCTGTGAGCTTATCGATCTGCAGACCATCCTGCCCTGGGACAGTGAGACGATCTGCAAGGTGAGACACACACACACACACACATGATATGATGCTAAAGGTGGGAGAGATGTGGGAAGCAGCAAGCTTTGCTGTCCTGATTTGCTCTCTCTCCCACAATAACACACACACACACCCGCACACACATGGGCTTCCTGGCAGAGGCTCTTTGTCTCTGCTGTAGTTTAATAAGGTAGTTTGAGGGTCCCTGTGGTACAACACAGAGCCAGTGGATCTGTGCTGCGTTCTACCGATGCCAGACTATCACATAACCAGCAGTCATAAAATGGTATTACACTGTGTGTGCTTGTGTGTCTCGGTGTGTGAATTTGTCTCCGTCTGTGGCTGGGTTTGTGTGCGCGTGTGTGCGCACGCCCCTGTGATGTCTGTGTGAGCGCGCCTTGATGTGCGTGTTTGTGTGTGTGTTTGTGTCTGCCATAACAGTCGAGACTCAGGGATACGATTACTGTGTCAGGGTAGTTATTTTATGGTCTGTCCAACCTGCATTAATGAAGTATTCCTGAGTCTCGTTGTCTGGTTTCCCTGAGCCCTGGAAATGAGCCTCACAGACTTCTGTCAGGGGGATGTTTTGTTGCACAGACATCCCATGGTGACTCATCTTAGTACTGATGATGACGAGAATAATAATAAACGTGGCGGTTTTTCTGAAGTGTCGCCCCATTAACATGGCTCCATGGAGTGTGTTTATGAAGCACATTCCGCTCCCTGGGGACAAGCTGTTGGTCTTGTCAACAACGCTTCTCCTCCTCTGCTCTGCTCCACCCTTCATTTCCCCTCCTCCCTGTTTCCTATCTTTTCACCCCTGTCCTCTCTTGCCCCCTTCCTCTCCGCCCCCCCCTTCCTCTCGTTCCCCCTTCCTCTCCTGGGGTATGATGTGGCGTCTATTTTAGAGGCCGCCTCTAATCAACCTATTAGTTCGGAAGGGCATGAATTAATCACAGGCAGAACCACAAGTCGTTTTGTCCAGGCTGCCACGTATGACTGCATGTTACAAGCTTTTGTTTTTGGCATTAAAGTCAGTCCAAAGCACAATGCATCCCCATGTCCAGATGTGCCTTTATGTCTGAAACTGAAAACAAATGCGGGTGTTTGTCAGAGAATGTCTGATGTAAGACCTCGCTCTCGCTCTCGCTCTCTGTCACTCACTCATCCTGAGGTGGTTTGACCATGTTCAGACGATGAGAGCCGGGGAAGGATGACCTCACTGGGATGGAGCTAGGCCAAACATCTTCACATCCTCTGTACCGCAGGTGTGGGGGAGGATGGGTAGATGGTGAGCATGGGTGGTCCAGGAGCTCCAGTCTCTCCCCCCCCCCTCCTCTGGTCCTCTCATCTCAACCATCTAGACACCAGTGATAGTAGCGTCCAGTCAACAGTCTGTGTACATGAACCGCGACAGCGCTAGCAGAGGCTAGCGGCAGCTAACCCCATCCTCTCTGGTTTCCTAGGTTGACCCTTGTGACTCCAGACCGGTTCTGTGGCCGGCCCCTGGCATGTCAGCCTCCGGCCCCAGTGCCAGACTCCTAATCCTGGTGTCTAAATCACCCGGCATACTCCCGGCACTGTGACGCCGTCAGCCTTCTAATTGGCTGATTAGCACACAGGCGGGTGTGGAGAGCCCGAGGACGCGCGCTCTGTTTTGAGTGGCCTATTATATCTGCAGAGCACTGTGAGTCACAGCGAGTGCTGTGTGTGTGTGTGGGGGGGGGGGGGGGGGGGGTTGTTACCGCCCACGTGTGTGCGTGTGTTTGAGCAGCACGAGGGGATCGACGCCGTTTTCCGACGGCCTCGCTCGATCCAGGGATGTGTGTGCGCGTGCGCTCGTCGAGGCGCTCCAGTGGAGGCCTTGACTGAAACCCTAAAAGCACTCAGCTCCATCTGCCCCAGGGGACGTGGGAGGGGATCCCAGTCAAACGGACACCGGGAAGCGGGCCGTGTCGGTCTGTCCGACGGCCTGCAGTGGCCCAGTTAAACTTAATAGTCGTTCATTTAGGGATCAGCTGAATGGGAAGTGTCCTGGCCTCGCCGGGTCCAGTCGGGACTCCGCGACCACAGCCACCCTGAACTGGGCCTGGACTGTGACCAGTGGATTCATTCAGGTCCTTCTGGACTAATAGGTTCATTACAGGCAGCCCTTCATGCGGACGTCCCATCCATGGCCCAGGAGAGAAAGAGGGGATGAGTGGAGAGGAAGGGGGGAGGAGTCTGTCTCCCTCTTGTCAGTGTCGACCTAGTAGGTCTGTGCAGGCTAACCAGTTTGAATTCTGCCTTCTATTTGGTCTCCCTGGTATTTTAGTCCAACTCCTCTGCGCGGCTGAGCAAAATGACCACACAGACATGCGCCGTCTCCCTCTTCCAGGTCTTCTGCTGTTCAGGCCAGCCAGCCAGTCGAGCCTGCCACAGTGTTGTGTTCGAACGAACACTCAGTCCGTTCTGGTTTCCAGACTCTGATCAAGCCCATGTGGCCTGTTTGTAAGGGCCAGCTAGGGCCTCGGACAAACTGCTGACAGAGGGCAGCCGGCTGATTGGATGGCAATGGACTCATCCATTTGTGAGGTCTGGTTGAAGATGAAGCTTCCCATGATCCTTTGCTGAAGAGCCTGACTGCCTGCAGCTCAGGGCCCCGCATCACCTCACCTCTCCCCACAATGGACCTCCTTGTTCCCCTCCCCATCCAGCCCCCGAACCTCAACCAAATTCTGCTGTCTGCTTCTGCCTAAGATCCCCGTTTTTCGGACAGCTGGCTGGGTGCCCCCGTCCTCAGGGGAGAGCCAAAACAAATGCCCCCGGGACCTAACTGGCTAAGCGAACCAGGCTGTGGCAGGGTGAACTAGGGGAGTCTGGCTCCAGCAGCAAGGGCCCTTGTCACCCATTAAACGCATGTTAGGAGAGTTCATGGTACATCATGTTTGTGTGGTTTCGCATGGTTTCCTGCCGAAGGTCTGTTTTCTGTCATGGTAAATGTGGTTGGCCATAGTTTGTATTGGGAAGGGGGCGTGGGGGGGAGGGAGTGTATCAGGCGGTCCTCCTATACTTTTGACCGTTTTTTCCAGAGTTCGTAGAGGTCATACAGAGGTCATACTCCAGACCATACATGTGCTCCGATGGTTTAAAGGAGGTTAGAGGCCAGACATATGGCTAGAAATAGACCTAAATAAGGAATCTTTTATTGGGTGTGCTTTGCCTTCGGCAAGGGCACAACCTTTGTTCTCTCACATATATATTATTGGGTGTGCTTTGCCTTCGGCAAGGGCACAACCTTTGTTCTCTCACATATATATTATTTTTTTATTTTTTTTATTTTTGCCCCCTAAAACTCAGTCAATATTTGGCCTACATAGACAACGTAGGTGTCAAAAGTTTCGTCTTGGTAGCGATTGAGTTGCTTCTATTGGAATTTACGTTCCGTTGCGTGGTTTAGGCTCAAGTTAAGTTTTTGTGGCGAAGCTAACGGTGGCTAATTTGCTAGCCACAGTCACTGACGTTACTAACGTCACTAACGTCACGAAAACACGCGTGACTACCTTTGGCAGAACATTCGTTTCGCATCTGTTAACTTGGGGGATAGCTAGGCTAACTATAGCTTTACTGCAAGGCAGCTGCAGAAACGCCACAAGCAAAGAGGCCAGGGTGATAACTATTTACTCATTTTACTTTGTGATATGACACACAATTGTGATGTGTAATGTACAGTATAAGCTGATATTATTAAGGAAGTACATCTACTTTCGGAAACAGTAGTCTACTATTTCACTGAAGTATTAGCATCATGACATTAGCCTGTGTTGCCCGGGCAACACATACTACAGTGGTCTATGATGTAGCGTTGTCTGTTTTCAATCGTTAAAATAAACATTCCTCACATATACATTTTCGTTGTAGGATTTATTCTGACATTAGTAAACGATTTGTTGGTGAAATTACCATTACCTGTGGTTTCAAACCAGTGTAGCTCACTGCAACGCTGTAGCTTACGCGAGACACACTACAAAAACATCTACACTACACAGCTGTTTAGGAAGTCAAACGGCGACAGAACATGTTCGGCACTCCCCTTACTTAAATCAAAAGTCTATCTAACTACTAACCTGAACTTCATTGCCACAGCCTAAACGTTGTCAATCTGTTCATGAAAATAATTAATTTCAGCTTAAACCGTACAACGGAACGTTAAATCCAATTCAACCAACGCAATCGCTACCAAGACGAACACAGCAGTAGTCTAGTACTGTACCGTAGTAGTACAATTTACCGGGGCAGCTTCTCCACACAGGGCTATATCGCATTTTGCGTTGTTACTGACAATGATCGCTACCAGTGAGCTTTTTATGAATGAGCGATTTTCCACTAAATAAATGTCAAGCTTATTTACGTTTTGGGGGGCATATTTTCAGTTAGCAGATGGTACTGTTTGAATCGCGATTCCATCTTCTACTGCCGGGTAACGTCGTAGAATAATCTTCAAAGGGGGTTCTTTATTAATGAATGAATGCAATGAGTAGGCTAAATGCCTGAAAATATCATGAGAAGGGAAAAACTTAAAATGACGTTTAAATCATAGAGATTAGGTCAATTTTTACACCGGTCTGCCAAATTTATTCGTTTTGTTTCAACGATGAGGCTGCCTCTTGCAGGGGAAATGAGAAGACATCTATTTCATTCTACACTTCACTCGTATTTTCAGTTGTAAATGAGCAGCAAAAAAAAATGCTTTTAAATCTATGTAATCTTTATAAATAATAAGTATGCATTTTTATATAAAATATACAGAAATATCAGTTGTAAAAATGTCATTCACCCCTGTGCAACCGACCCAAGCAAGCACACCCTACAATTTCCCCAGAAATTGTACCCTCTCTAGTTATTTATGTTATCAAAATAAGGCTAACCCTGATCCTTACCTTTAACCCTGATCGCTATTGGGTTAACAGGGTCATGGGTGTCAGGTGGCTGAGCGGTTAGGGAGTCGGGCTAGTAATCAGAAGGTTGCCGGTCGGATTCCCCGCCGTGCCAAATTACGTTGTGTCCTTGGGAAAGGCACTTCACCCTACTTGCCCCGGGGAATGTCCCTTTACTTACTGTAAGTCGCTCTGCATAAGAGCGTCTGCTAAATGTCATGTGACCACCAGGATGGGGAAAGTTTGGCCCACTTTTCTTGCCTCCACCCCTAACCTCCACCCCCAACACCCTTGACTGGAAATCTCATTGAGCTAAGTCCATATCCATTACAGGTCACTGTCTCATGGGACTAGGTTAGGGAGGACACCCTATGGTGTGAAAAGGATCCGTTTTTTCAGGTTCTATACTAATACCTTTACAGCCTGTTATCGTTCTGTCATTCCACGTTGATTTCCTGCCTCGAGAGATGGAAAGAGATCTCTGTGGGCAGGGGAGAGATACAGTTCTGATCCAGAAGTGTCTCTGGATGAACCTGCTCAACTCACCAGCGCAGCCAGAAGTCACCTCAGGACACTGCTCCGCTCTTGGGCTCCCTCCAGACTCGCAGGCGATGCTCACTCTCGCATCCCGGCGTCTCTGTGCGTCACTCTCTCTCTCTCCACTGAATCAAGCGTTGACCACCGTGAGAGGTAGGGTCTGAGACGGCTGGATGGACGGGGAGGAGGAGGAGGAGGAGCGAGGAGAGCAGGTGTAGGGGTGTCTGTTCAGCACTGTTGCTTGACTGGTTGACTGACTGGCTGTGGAGCCTGCCGGCTGACTGGCTGCTGATAAGACCTTTTTATCAGGCTGCCCGTCTCCAGTTCTAAGTGTTTTAGGTTTAATGTGGATATTGGTCAAAGACAGCTGGTGACCAGAGTACCTGGGCACCGAGAGCAGAGAAAGCATGTTTACATGAAAACAGCTGAAGTGGAATGAATATGCAGGGCAAACACACACCAGAGACCTGCTTTTGGAACGCTGCGTCCAGTTTAACAGACTGTGCCTCATCCTTGTTTGTGGCTACACTCGCTAAAGCAAATCCATAATTATGCACTTTTTTATGGGAGAATGCATAGTGTTTTTTGACTCCCATGTTTTTTTTTTTTTTTCTGCTTCTTGATGTAGGCTTCAAAGTGAAGTACAGTTTTTGTTTTCCAAAGCTGTTTTGCCAGGATGAAGGATGGAAAACAGTGTTTTTCTCTCCAGCACCCCTGACCACAGTCCGATATGGAAACTCACATTTATAGAAATGTTTTTTATATATATGTATGTTTTTTTTCTTTTTGGTTTTAATTTTTTTGGGCTTGTTTATGTAAATGATGCAGAGTAGACTGTTGTGGCTGTGATGTGATCAACTAGACCCAGATAAACCACTGTGGGAAACTCTTCTCAATGAAATCTAATAACAGCAATACTGTTTTTGTGCAGAGTTAACGCTCCAATGCAAACCGGCCTCTAACATAAAACGTCGCTGGTTAGCATGGCGGCTTTAGTGTGAGGTTTGGTGTTCACTGCCTGGCAGGGTCGGTCGACCCCAAACGTTTCCCAGTCACGGGCACCATGTCGTCAGAAACAACCAGAGAGTATGTGTGTGTGCGTGCGCGCGTTAAGAGGGGGCTGTTGTTGGTCTCGTGTCTGCCCTGAGCAGGACTGTGTGTAGAGGAGCCAGCGGCCAGGTCGCTGAGAGGCCATGTTGGAACTGTGTTAGAGCTTCAGCTGGCAACCAGAGGACCCGACTCGCTCTCTTCATTAATCAGTTGAATGGAGGTAGCGAGGTGACCGGGGTTGTCTGTGTGTGTGTGTATGTGCGTGTGTGTGCGCGCTAGACAGAGGGGAGAATGCAGGCGACTAAGACCGCAGCTTTAAATTAGCTCGCTGAGCTCTTAAGATGCTGGCGCCAACGCTCGCTGCTGACATCCCTGTATCGAGGGGTCTCATTGGCCGTAACTCATCTCTCGCTTTGAAATAAGAAAGGAAGACTTCAAACCAAGATAAACAAACACAAAACGCAATCCCCCAACTCTGTTACAGACATCACTTTTCAATTAGAAGGGTAATTTATTACAGACGTGTTCAAGCAGAATGCGTTAAACCTTCCAACCAGCTGTGAAGGTCAATAAAGTCGACATAATCACTGTTGAATTCATCTCCCAACTTCGATTAAGCTTTGCGGTAGGTGTGGATCGCTTGATCCGGTTTTTCCTAACCGACTACCCAGTTGTTTCGGTATGGCAGAGTTAACGCTGATAGCTTGCTTGCTTGGATACTCCACATCGTACCGCAGTATTGAGAGTTACATAAAACCATCTGCCTAGAATGACACATGAAGAAAACCCTGAGGTTTGGGTCTGGGCCTGCGTCTGCGCCTCGGTTCTGTACTACACTAAAGGAACACTGAGCTCTAGCCTTGGGGGGGGGGGGGGGGGTCATTGTGGTGGTGTCGCGGTGGTTTAATCAGCGGAAAATGGAGTCATAGTTGTTATTTCTTCAGGGGTAGTTCCAGGTCCGGGCCTGGGGTTATGGGGCTGTGCTGGAGGTCTGCCGTGGAAGTACGACACCATTGCTCCCAGAGTGAAGTCACACTAGTAGACGGTAGACGGTTAGTGTTGCTGTTGGGACTCCCTAAGGATTTTTCTGCTCTCTTTCTCTCTCTCCCCCCCCCCCTTCCTCTTTCTCTCCTATCTCTTTTTTTCCCTCTCCCTCCTTCTCTCTGCCGGATTTTCCATTCATCCAGAAGGCAACAGCCACTGCTTGCATTCCTCTGCTGGGCTCTGCACTGAGGTGAATTCCTCTCTGTGTCACTCCGTTAGCTAGCGCCGCTAGAGAAGGACAATGGAAGGGGGCATATCCAGCCTGGCCTCCGCTGGTTTACTCCAGTATGTTCCAGCCCAGTCGTCCTATTGTAGCTGCTTGAGGTTTCCAAGTGTTCCTCTAGCAGGCTGAGGACTGGGCCAATCGGGGTGGAGGGACCTGCGGGTCCATTTTCCACTGGGAAAGGTCTGGCTCCGGGGGGGTGGAGCTGATCTGGGTGGATTTAGCTGAGTGTTGGACCAGGTTCTGGACAGACTGAGCTCATCAAAGTCAGCTGGAAGTGAGGCTGATAGCAGGCCTGAGTGGAAAGGTTGGAGCAGGGAGCTGGCTATGAAAGGGAGGCCAGGGGGCTGGTTATGGAGGAGAGGCCAGGGGGCTGGTTATGGAGGAGAGGCCAGGGGGCTGGTTATGGAGGAGAGGTTAGGGGGCTGAGAAGACAGGGGGCTGGTTATGGAGGAGAGGCCAGGGGACTGGTTATGGAGGAGAGGCTAGGGGGCTGAGAAGACAGGGGGCTGGTTATGGAGGAGAGGCTAGGGGGCTGAGAAGACAGGGGGCTGGTTATGGAGGAGAGGCCAGGGGACTGGTTATGGAGGAGAGGCTAGGGGGCTGAGAAGACAGGGGGCTGGTTATGGAGGAGAGGCCAGGGGGCTGGTTATGGAGGAGAGGCCAGGGGGCTGGTTATGGAGGAGAGGCCAGGGGGCTGGGTATGGAGGAAAGGCCAGGGGGCTGGGTATGGAGGAGAGGCCAGGGGGCTGGGTATGGAGGAGAGGCCAGGGGGCTGGGTATGGAGGAGAGGCCAGGGGGCTGGGTATGGAGGAGAGGCCAGGGGGCTGGGTATGGAGGAGAGGCCAGGGGGCTGGGTATGGAGGAGAGGCCAGGGGGCTGGGTATGGAGGAGAGGCCAGGGGGCTGGGTATGGAGGAAAGGCCAGGGGGCTGGGTATGGATGTATTATTCCAGCACCTGGAACCTGGTTCATACTGTCAGCCATGTCATCTCCAAACTGAGCTGACTACCCTTGATTAGGTTCTCATTTGACAGAGGAAGAGATGATTGCTTTGCCTGCCCGCCTGCCAGTCAGTCTGAGGTGAGCTACAGGTAATATCGTATGGTACCAGGGCAGGGTGACAGTGAGTGTGTCAGGGTGTAATTGAGTTCAACTGGCTCTAATGTGTCTTTAAGGATGTTTAGAGTTATTATGGGACGCTTGCAGCTATTATGGGATGTTTGGAGTTATTTCTGTCTGAGGTCTCCCCTGGCGTCTTGGCTCCTCCCGAGTGCTGGCCTGGCCACAAGCCCAGCGCCGCGACACTCCTGCTAGTGTGTGTGTGTGTACGTTTCCCCGTAAGTCTGGAGTGTGTGGATAAATTTGAGTTTTCCTCTAAGTGTGTGTGTGTGTGTGTGTGTGTGTATGTGTCCATGTTTATGTTTCTCTTTAAATGTGTGCGTTTGTGTGTGTGTTCCTCTGTGTTTTACCCAGCTTTTTGTTCGGCACAGTCTCACCCCGCTGACTGTTCTGCGCCACTTTAAAGATGCCCGCTGCACCCCTGCTCCATCTGTCACACAGATCACATGGTGGCGCTGAGTTAGGCCCCTGCGGCTGCACATGATGACAGGGTGCGTGTGTGTGTGTGTCAGGGGAGAAAGAAAGGCAGCATGGCCAGCGGGTCGTGGGAGGAACGAATCGTTACTGGCGAGGACTCTAAACTTTCACTTCCTGTTGCTGGGTGATTGACGGCCTGGCTGGGAAGATCAACAAACTCTGGGAGACACTCGCATTGAGCGTGTATTTGTCAGCATGACCCTTGTAACCCTGAGGCCATGTCAGGCTAGTCCTGTGTGAACGGAGCTTGCTGGCAGTCCTTCTGACCGGGGGGGAAGTAGGGTTGAGTGAATCAAGCCAGAGCATCAGGCCCACGCCAGAGAGTGGGGCGGGGCAGGGTACGGTAGTTCATTCCGCTGGGTGTGCATGGGAATGCTAGTAAACATCAGCCTCCCCTCGGCAGCTAAGCCGGTGGCCAGCCTAATGACAGCCCTGCTGCACAATGAGCACTTGAGTTCAGCCTCTGCTGTCGCCATGTAGCCTCACTTGGGCCCAGCCTGAGACCAACAACCTGCCTCAACCCAGGCTGCCTCAACCCTGCCTATAGTCCTGCCTCAACCCAGCCTGCCTCAACCTTGCCTAGTCCTGCCTCAACCCTGCCTCGTCCTGCCTCAACCCAGCCTGCCTCAACCCTGCCTAGTCCTGCCTCAACCCAGCCTGCCTCAACCTTGCCTAGTCCTGCCTCAACCCAGCCTGCCTCAACCCTGCCTAGTCCTGCCTCAACCCATCTTGGACCTGCCTCAACCTGGTGTTTGCATTGTGGTCCACAGCGTGTAATTTCCTGTTGGATCCAGTCCCCTGTTCATCCTCATATGTGGTCTAGCCCAGGCCCAGCCACTGTCTCTGCGGCTCTGCAACGTTGTGGTCCTACCCGGGTCCAAGTCAGCCAGCATGAAAGCCTGGTTCTGATGGCTAAATGAGAGGGGACCGAGAGATAGAGGTCAAACCACACAGCCCGAGTGGATCTCTTCTCAAAACCACCCCTTTGTCCTCCGGAAGTGACACGGTCTAAGGACCTTGAAGGAGAGTACAGTGTGTGTGTGTGTGTGTCTCTAGCCCCCACAGTTTTATAGCATATTTTATACCCGTACGATTCTCCACCTCGGCACAGCGAGTGGAAACCGGAACTCTGAAACATCGAAACATTTCAGGCGAAGAACAAATTTGGGGATCGCCGTCTGTTTTCCCAACCCTATCGTCTTCCCTTGGAGTGAGTCCCGCATACACCAGATCCAGCCACCCAGTCACCGTCCAGACCCTAAACAGTGGCTCCAGACCCAAACAGGCCCGTGGGCTGTAAAAAAAAGAAAAGAAAAAGAAGCTAACCCTGCTCGTAAAGGCAGATTGCTGAGTCGGATCGGAGCAGGGGGAAGAGAGCCTGGTAGGTTTGAATCTGACGGCGTGTTTATTTTATATCGTATTTCAGACTCGTTTCAGGCTGAGGGACGGTGACCTTTAAAGTCTCCCTGTGGAGCAGAACAACATCCAGTCTGCCGTCGTCTCTGGGTCCTTCTTGTTTTTTTTTTTAATGACGTACGGCACCAGATCTGTCTGTCTCCCCCTCGGCCTGCGACCTGCTTCTCACTGAGAGGTGTGCCACCGTCTTGCCTGGAGGAGTGGGAAGATGTGTGTCCACAAGACTCGCAGCAAAACTGTGTGCACCCGCCTGTGTGTTGCAAGAGGGAGAGACCGAGCCGATATTAAGAAATAGTCTCTGTGCAGGGAGGGGCACCCACGGGATCTTAGCGTTGGCCAAGGTCATAAGTTTACATTGAGTCATCGAGGCCACTGAGGCGTAACGCGTCAGGGTCTGTTTGCCTGTCACCCGAGGGTCCAGAGCAGTGAGCAGGGCGAGCTGTCAGTATGAAGGGCACCCCCACACCCAGCCTTACCTGGAGACCCCCCTGTACCCCTGAGCACCTCTGGTCTGCAGATGATACCACTGGAAGCCCCTCCAGCGTCTGAACCCCACACACACACACGTTCACATTCACAAAGGTTGTAATTCATATGGGGGGGGGGCGTACCACATAGGTGAAGGCCTTACTACAGGGGCCCGGGTTGGATTCCAGAGCGGACCATCCCCTGCATGTCCTCTCTCTCTCCCCCTTACATGTCCTGTATCTTATCTCAATCACAAATATAGAAATAATAATAGAAATTCCAAAAGTATGTGCCTTGACGTTTGTGATCTCTGTGTTAGGGAAACTCTGATCTGAACTGTTTTCATTTCATACCAGAACGTTTCATGGCTGAACTTGTTAGGCCTACAGTATAAGAGCGCCCCACACAAACACACACACACATCTCCAGGACATTTCAGGCATCCCAGTGGCAGCTGGGAAACCAAAGAGTATACCAAATATGATAAGCAGCCTTTATTGATCTGTGTGTGTGTGTGTGTTCCCTACAGTCAGTGGTGAAGACTGGACGTCTGCTTATCAGTCACGAGGCTCCAGTCACTGGAGGGTTTGCTGCTGAAATCAGCTCCACTGTGCAGGTAAGACAGAGAGATTGTGTAGTAGTGGTAGTGAAGCGGCAAAGAACAGGCAAAAGAGAAAGATTGAGCATCTCTGCAAGGGCAATGTGTCTCTGATGTGTGTGTGTGTGTGTGGGGGGGGGGTTAATATGTCTCTCCTTGCCTATGAAAGTGATACCTGTATGTCAGTGGGCCCCCTGAGGTAATAACTTCAGGTGCCAGAAGATGTCCTGACTGGTCAGCCGCCCCGGCACGTCCTCCTCATGTACGACCTCCGCCGTCTGTCAGCCCGGAAGGTTCTAGAATGAGACGCGCCGATGCACAGCATCCTATGGAGGGGCACGGGAGACCGGCTACGGTTACTAGGCCTGCATTGACGCGATGACAGCGGTTTTAATGGGGGAGGACAGGGCTGAGATGGAGGGTGAAAGGAACACTCTCCCTAATCTCTAGAGGCTGGGGCAGACGAGCCTCTATTGGAAAGGGCATCATCATACCATACAGTGCCAGCTAGGTATGTGGACAGTAGACTGGCTACCATCCATGGAGGTCATTCACCCCTTGACCAGATGCCCGGGGGCGGAGCCTAGGGGCGGATGGGATGAGTCATAGGGAAACAGCCGCAGCGGAAAATATAGGCTAAATATAGGGCTTTTAACGGGAAGGTGACGAGCAATCAGGGCTGGGTCACGCTGCTAAGAGCACCGGTAACAACAACAGCCCAGGAAATGGTGTTCCTCACAACCAGCGTGTTCACGAGAGCAGAGGAGCTGGCCAGTCATGACCCAGCTCTTAACAGGCCTGGAGCCGACTACTCAGACAAGGGGTGGACCTGGGATGTACCACTCAGGAGCTAAGGCTGGGGGTGCCGAGGTGGGGTTGGACTGTCTCACAGGAAGCTGACAGCTGTCCTAATCTGATGAAGGCTAAGGAAGTCTGGAGAGTCTGGCGTCAGGTCAGGAGCAAGGGACGTGGAAACATAGATTTTGTGTTGTACCTGGAGTCACCACTGAGGAGAACTGAGAGAGATAGAAATCATGAAAGAGATGGGAGGGAGGGAGGGAGGGAGAGAGGGAGAGAGGGAGAGAGATGCGAGGAGGACAGAGACGAAAAGAGAGAAAGGATATTGGTTCAGCAACACAAATCAGACAGGGTACAGCCTTACGACCCAAACAGGAATCCAGCACTATCCTGATCCTCGACCAGACTTCAAACAGAACCGGTTCCATTCCAGCCCTGCTGGTGTGAGGAGAGGCCCGAGGGCCCGTGGTCCTCTGCCACAAAAGCCTTTCTGATCAGAACCAGAACTATGGATGCGTGTGATGCTGTTTAAAGACGAGGGTTTAGAGGAGGTGACCTCCTTTTCCTTCTTGCCCCCCCACAGCCTTGGTAGTTTGTTTTCCCTTTGTCTAAAGTGAGTTGTGCGGGCTGGCCAGAATGCAGTACACAGTACAGTATCCGAAAAGAACAAATCTGGATTCGATGTTCTCAAAATCCTGTCCCGGCGGTATGTCTGAGTGTGGAAGACCCGGTCCAGATGTCCGTGCTGGTCCTGGCAGCGCGGCCACTTCTCAGGGGCTCCCTCTCCCTCGCCTGCCCTCACAAACTCCAGGCTCATGTTCTGCCACAGATATGTCCAAGACTTCCTCTTTGGCCGCCAGCGTCAGTAGGAAAAACCAAAACAACTCCCCCCCATCCCCACACACACACACACACTCTCTCTCTCTCTCTCTCTCTCTCTCTCTGTGTGTTTGTAGGGGTCTACAAGACCCGAGTAAGCCTGTCTCAATATCTGTAGGGCTCTAACCCCCTCCCCTCTCATAGTCATGACAGGCTGTCTGTGTATAAATCTGTGTATGTAAGTTCGTTATGGGTGAAGCCCAGGACCCCAGTCTGCCTGTGGCGTGGCCCGTGATAGGCTGTTACGTCGCCGACACACTGCGACGACTACTAACCTCCCACGGTCTGCGGTTTGTCGCCGACGACCTCTGTGCGTTGCAGGAGTCTAAACACACAACTGCTAATCTGGGCGTATTTTTACCTCGTCCTTTCGGTTTCTTGAGTGGGATTGTTGCAGGACGGCCACGCATGGATCCACCGGCCATGCTGTCATATTTTTATTCTGACATTTAAGTATATTGCATATAATGAGGCTCTTCCTCTAAGATAAACAGCCATTACGGCGGACTGGGATCTGTGTGGCCGTTGTCTGTGCGTCGGTCCAGCTGTGGTGACCGTCCAGGCGAGAGACTGTACTTTGCTGGGCTTCCAGTAAGACAGCAGGGTATTTAGAGGAGATTACAGTCTAGGTTCTGACTCCCAGACTGGGCCTGTGGTGCTGTCTGCCTCCGTGGGCCTGTCTGTGGACTGGTCCACAACTCCCACTCTCCTATGCTCCTGTCTGTGTGAAATAGGGTTCCAAACACCTTCGTGTAAGCAAGCCACCGCTATGCCACCGCTTAGAGCCAAGCTGGCTCTAAGGGCTGTTGGGATTCTTTTCCGTAGAGACCTGACTTTGACACAACAGTGTGTGCATGACTCATCCTCCTGATATCAGTGTGCAGGCATTCGGGCCTGGCTGGACACATCCTGTCTTTGTGGGAGTGGTGTGTGTTATATCTGTGGGAGAGTCCCTCTGCCTTGCCTGGCCAACTGCCACTCAGCAGCCAAAGCTAGCCTAGCTTCTCTGAGCTTCCTCTTAGCCTTCACCTGCCTGAACCAGACTCAACAACCTGGGCTAAGAAAACACCAATCCATTAGACGTCATCTTGAAACAATTTGTTATTTCGGGGGCCCCAGAACCTGCCAGATTATGCTTAACTCTCCAGATGGAACTGTATCTTTTTTTTCTCAATTCAGCGTCCCTTGCAAATGTAAACAAGACCCAAACAAGCCTTGGGCCCACATCCCTGAAGTGATAACCTGTAGAAACACTTCCAGCTTCCCTCATCGCTTTGGCTTTTGCTGGAGGGGGGGCTAGTGCACACAGTCTCCCAAATCCTGGTTCAGCTAACCTTTTATATTATCTGGTGTTGTACACTGTCATTGGGTGTGCTTTGCCTTCGGCAAGGGCACAACCTTTGTTCTCTCACATATTTATTATTTATTATTGTTTATTTTCGCCCCCCTAAGGATCAGTCAATATTTGGACTACATACACAACGGCGGTGTCAAAAGGTTCGTCTTGATAGCGATTGCGTTGGTTGTATTTTTATTTACGTTCCGTTGCATGGTTTAAGTAGAAATTGCGTTTTTGTGGTGAAAAGTGAAGCTAACGGTGGCTAATTTGCTAGCCAGTCACTAACGTCACTACGTCACTAATATGGCGTGAAATTAGTGCCAGGAGAGCAAGCTCTGTAAAAACGATTTGTAACTTGCAAAAAAGATTTGTGTCTCTGTAGAAAATGATTTGTGTACTTGCCAAAAAAAGTTTTGTGTCTCCGTAGAAGAAGGCAAGATTTGTGTACTTGCAAAAAAGATTTGTAACTTGCAAAAAAGATTTGTGTCCTTGTAAAAAAAAGTTTTGTGTCTCCGTAGAAGAAAAAGATTTGTGTACTTGTAAAAAAAAGTTGTGTCTCCGTAGAAGAAAAAGATTTGTGTACTTGTAAAAAAAAGTTTTGTGTCTCTGTAGAAGAAGGCGGGAACACTGCTCCCAAAACCATCTAAGCCAATCAAATATAGCCATTTCTGTGTCTAGTATCATTGGACATTTTCGTCTGTCTATCACACAAAGAACGTCAGCGAATAAGAACAAAACTAGAATGCTGATGATTTCAATGGCGAGTCATTTGGTAAGTAGTTCAAAATATCCATGGGCATGTACCTTTAATGCAACATTTAAAGATCATTCGGTTAGCACACTCTTATATGGCGTGAAATTAGTGCCAGGAGAGCGAGCTCTGTAAAAACGATTTGTAACTTGCAAAAAAGATTTGTGTCTCTGTAGAAAATGATTCGTGTACTTGCAAAAAAAAGTTTTGTGTCTCCGTAGAAGAAGGCAAGATGTGTGTACTTGCAAAACAGATTTGTAACTTGCAAAAAAGATTTGTGTACTTGTAAAAAAAAGTTTTGTGTCTCCGTAGAAGAAAAAGATTTGTGTACTTGTAAATAAAAGTTTTGTGTCTCCGTAGAAGAAAAAGATTTGTGTACTTGTAAAAAAAAGTGTTGTGTCTCCGTAGAAGAAAGCGGGAACAATGCTCCCAAAACCATCTAAGCCAATCAAATATAGCCATTTCTGTGTCTAGTATCATTGGACATTTTCGTCTGTCTATCACACAAAGAACGTCAGCGAATAAGAACAAAACTAGAATGCCGATGATTTCAATGGCGAGTCATTTGGTAAGTAGTTCAAAATATCCATGGGCATGTATCTTTAATGCAACATTTAAAGATGATTCGGTTAGCACACTCTTAACAGTATAAATTAATGGATAAGAGTCGTAGTAAGTTGAATAGTTTTTTAATGTAAATATGTATTCGGATATTTAATTAGACGACCAGTCATTAAACCTAGCATTAGTTGGACAATGTGCAGCTAAATGGCAGGGAACTGCCGCGAAATCACTCAATATAGTTAGTGGTTTTCATTCGAAATGAATGCTGCAGTAAATAATACACTCTAGAGTGAAAGATCCATATCTTTTTATTTTATGCGCTTAACTTTCCCAGCCAACATTTGAGATCTATCCAGTGTGTCCAGCTCATATTTAGTTTAGCATGGCGAATACACCAACATTAAAAAACATGTAAAGTTGTGAACGCTTAGTATGATGCTTACCGGCTGCAATTTAGCTGCACATTGTCCAACTAATGCTAGGTTTAATGACTGGTCGTCTAATTAAATATCCGAATACATGTTTACATTAAAAAACTATTCAACTTACTACGACTCTTATCCATTAATTTATACTGTTAAGAGTGTGCTAACCGAATAATCTTTAAATGTTGCATTAAAGATACATGCCCATGGATATTTTGAACTACTTACCAAATGACTCGCCATTGAAATCATCGGCATTCTAGTTTTGTTCTTATTCGCTGACGTTCTTTGTGTGATAGACAGACGAAAATGTCCAATGATACTAGACACAGAAATGGCTATATTTGATTGGCTTAGATGGTTTGGGGAGCATTGTTCCCGCCTTCTTCTACAGAGACACAAAACTTGTTTTTACAAGTACACAAATCTTTTTCTTCTACGGAGACACAAAACTTTTATTTACAAGTACACAAATCTTTTTCTTCTACGGAGACACAAAACTTTTTTTTACAAGTACACGAATCTTTTTCTTCTACGGAGACACAAAACTTTTTTTTACAAGTACACGAATCTTTTTTGCAAGTTACAAATCTGTTTTGCAAGTACACACATCTTGCCTTCTTCTACGGAGACACAAAACTTTTTTTTGCAAGTACACGAATCATTTTCTACAGAGACAAATCTTTTTTGCAAGTTACAAATCGTTTTTACAGAGCTCGCTCTCCTGGCACTAATTTCACGCCATACACTAACGTCACGAAAACACGCGTGACTACCTGTAGCAGAACATTCGTTTCGCATCTGTTAACTTGGGGGATAGCTAGGCTAACTATAGCTTTACTGCAAGGCAGCTGCAGGAACGCCACAAGCAAAGAGGCCAGGGTGATAACTATTTACTCATTTTACTTTGTGATGTGAAACACAATTATGAAATGTAATGTACAATATTAGCTGATATTATTAAGGAAGTAGGCCCACATCTACTTTCGGAAACGGTAGTCTACTATTTCACTGAAGCATTAGCATCATGACATTAGCCTCTGTTGCCCGGGCAACACATTACACACTACAGTGGTCTATGATGCATCTGTTTTCAATCGTTTCAATCGTTAAAATAAACATTCCTCACAAATACATTTTCGTTGTAGGATTTATTATGACATTACATTACAAGTAAACGATTTGTTGGTGAAATTATCATTACCTGTGGTTTCAAACCAGTGTTGCTCATTGCAACGCTGTAGCCTAGTATGCGAGACACTACAAAAACATCTACTGTACAGTACACAGCTGTTTAGGAAGTCAAACGGCGACAGAACATGTTCGGCGGGCCCCTTACTTAAATCAAAAGTCTTTCAATAGGTGAAACTATCTGACTACTAACCTGAACTTCATTGCCACAACCTAAACTTTGTCAATCTGTTCATGAAAATAATTAATTTCAGCCTAAACCGTACAACGGAACGTTTAATCGAATTCAACCAAAGCAATCGCTACCAAGACGAACACAGCAGTAGTCTAGTACTGTACTGTAGTAGTACAATTTACCGGGGCAGCTTCTCCACACAGGGATATATCGCATTTTGCGTTGTTACTGACAATGATCGCTACCAGTGAGCTTTTTATGAATGAGCGATTTTCCACTAAATAAATGTCAAGCTTATTTACGTTTTGGGGGCATATTTTCAGTTAGCAGATGGTACTGTTTGAATCGCGATTCCATCTTCTGCTGCCGGTAACGTCGTAGAATAATCTTCAAAGGGGTTAATGAATGAATGCAATATGAGTAGCTAGGCTAAATGCCTGAAAATATCACGAGAAGGGAAAACTTAAAATGACGTTTAAGTCATAGAGATTAGGTCAATTTTTACACCGGTCTGCCAAATGTATTCGTTTTGATTCAGCTATGAGGCTGCCTCTTGCAGGGGAAATGAGAAGATATCATATTTCATTCTACACTTCACTCGTATTTTGAGTTGTAGGCTAAATGAGCAGCAAAAAAAAGATGCTTTTAAATCTATGTCATCTTTATAAATAATAAGTAGGCCCTATGCATTTTTATAGAAAATATACAGAAATATCAGTTGTAAAAATGTCATTAAAAAACGGACCCCTGTGCAACCGACGCAAGCAAGCACACCCTACAATTTCCCCAGAAATTGTACCCTCTAGTTCTGCTTGTTCCTCCTGGTGAGTGCGTGTTGTGTGGTTCTGTTAGCCTTTTTGGCTGACAGTGTCAGTAGCAAACAGCCATCTGCTGAATCTGTGCTGTCGTGTCAAGGTGAGTGACACGTCTTGCTTACACTGACAAACGTGTGTCTGCTTGTGTGTGTGTGTGTCAATAGGAGGAGTGTTTCTTGAACCTGGAGGCCCCCATCGCCAGGGTGTGTGGTTACGACACGCCCTTCCCGCACATCTTCGAGCCCTTTTACATCCCGGACAAGTGGAAGTGCTTCGAGGCTGTCAAGAAGATGATCAACTACTGAGGCCCACCTGGTGAGAAGAGATCACCTTTCCTCTACCTCTCCTCCACCTCACCTCTCCTCCACCGCTCTTATCCTCCACCTCTCCTTTCCTCTACCTCTCCTCCACCTCACCTCTCCTCCACCGCTCTTATCCTCCACCTCTCCTTTCCTCTACCTCTCCTCCACCTCACCTCTCCTCCACCGCTCTTATCCTCCACCTCTCCTTTCCTCTACCTCTCCTCCACCCCTCCTCCACCTCACCTCTCCTTCACCTCTCCACCTCACCTCTCCTCCACCTCTCCTCTACCTCTCTACCCTGCCATCGTCTTCTGTTCCTCCTTCTCCAACATTCACACCCGCCGCCTCTTTCCCTGCCTCCCTCTCTCTCTCTTCCAGGGACAACTGAAGGACCTGAACCCAGAACGTCAGTCCACTGTTCACCATCACACTAATGGGCAGCCATGAAAAACATCCAGTAGGCAATATATGTTGGAGGCTGTGTTTCCAGTTCTTTTGTACAACCTCAGACTGTTATCCCTCCCATCCCCTTCATTCCCCCCACCCCCGGTTATTGTGCTGCATGTGGGGGGGGGGGGGGGGGTCACTGTCTTGTACCTCAGGAGGGGGGGGCTGCGTCCGTCTGTCTTTTGTATAGATTGCACTAAGGTTTGGGTCGAAAATGTCATTCAGAAAGCTTCCTATCAACTATAGCAAAAATAACTTAAATTGATTTCCTAACTTTTAATGATTGAATTATTGTTTAAATTTTGAATTAGTACATTAGACTTGGAGCATTTACCCGAACCTCCTTATGGTGAGCTGTTACCGTCTGAGTTTCATTGTTTGATGTCTGTCTGTCAGCCTCTCTCTCTGTGTCATTCTCTCTCCCTCTCTCTCCCTCTCTCTCCCTCTCTCTCCTTTTTCTTTTTCCTTCTACTCTCGACTCATTGCCTTCCTCATTTCAATTTTGTTGGACATGAACTTATGTGACATTAAATATAATGTACGAAAATAATGAACTTTTGGTTTGTATGAAAAATAAAGTGACGGACTTTGCTGTGGTACACTGCGTTATTGGTGACTGACATTGAGTATATGATTTAAAATGTCATATCTTTTGAATACTCTTTAATACAGTTAGGTCCATAAATATTTGGACATTGACACAATTTTCATAATTTTGGCTCTGTATACCACCACAATGGATTTGAAATGAAACAATCAAGATGTGCTTTAAGTGCAGACTTTCAGCTTTAATTTCCGGGTATTTACATCCAAATCAGGTGAACGGTGTAGGAATTACAATACATTTTATATGTGCCCCCCCCTTTTTAAGGGACCAAAAATAATTGGACAAACTAACATAATCATAAATCTAATTGTCACTTTTAATACTTGGTTGCAAATCCTTTGCAGTCAATGACAGCCTGAAGTCTGGAACCCATAGACATCACCAGACGCTGGGTTTCGTCCCTGGTGATGCTCTGCCAGGCCTCTACTGCAACTGTCTCCAGTTTCTGCTTGTTCTTGGGGCATTTTCCCTTCAGTTTTGTCTTTAGCAAGTGAAATGCATGCTCAATTGGATTTAGGTCAGGTGATTGACTTGGCCATTGCAGAACATTCCACTTCTTTGCCTTAAAAAACTCTTTGGTTGCTTTCGCAGTATGCTTCGGGTCATTGTCCATCTGCACTGTGAAGCGCCGTCCTATGAGTTCTGAAGCATTTGGCTGAATCTGAGCAGATAATATTGCCAGAAACACTTCAGAATTCATCCTACTGCTTTTGTCAGCAGTCACATCATTGATAAATACAAGGGAACCAGTTCCATTGGCAGCCATACATGCCCACGCCATAACACTACCTCCACCATGCTTCACTGATGATGTGGTATGCTTTGGATCATGAGCAGTTCCTTCCCTTCTCCATATTCTTCTCTTCCCATCATTCTGGTACAAGTTGATCTTGGTCTCATCTGTCCATAGGATGTTGTTCCAGAACTGTACAGGGTCTTTTAGGTCTTTTTTTGGCAAACTCTAATCTGGTCTTCCTGTTTTTGAGACTCACCAATGGTTCACATCTTGTGGTGAACCCTCTGTATTTACTCTGGTGAAGTCTTCTCTTAATTTTTGACTTTGACACAGATACGCCTACCTCCTGGAGAGTGTTCTTGATCTGGCCAACTGTTGTGAAGGGGTTTTTCTTCACCAGGGAAAGAATTCTTCTGTCATCCACCACAGTTGTTTTCCGTGGTCTTCCAGGTCTTTTGGTGTTGCTGAGCTCACCAGTGCGTTCTTTCTTTTTAAGAATGTACCAAACAGTTGATTTGGCCACACCTAATGTTTTTGCTATCTCTCTGATAGGTTTGTTTTGATTTTTCAGCCTAACGATGGCTTGCTTCACTGATGGTGACAGCTCTTTGGACTTCATATTGAGAGTTGACAGCAACAGATTCCAAACACAAATACCATACTTGAAATGAACTCTAGACCTTTTATCTGCTCCTTGTCAATGAAATAACGAACTCCCATGAGGGAATAACATACACCTGGCCATGGAACAGCTGAGCAGCCAATTGTCCAATTACTTTTGGTCCCTTAAAAAGGGGGGGGCCACATATAAAATGTATTGTAATTCCTACACCGTTCACCTGATTTGGATGTAAATACCCTGAAATTAAAGCTGAAAGTCTGCACTTAAAGCACATCTTGATTGTTTAATTTCAAATCCATTGTGGTGGTATACAGAGCCAAAATGATGAAAATTGTGTCAATGTCCAAATATTTATGGACCTAACTGTATATTTGATTTATGTGCATTTGGTAGCTCAGGGACAGATGAGAGGTATTGAGTGGGTAGAGAGCGAAGGCGGAGAGGAGTTTGGGCTTGGCTAGGGTGCTCTAAGTATCGTTCTACCAACAGCAGGGGACTGATGGTCCTAATGTGAAGCGCATCATTTGCTCCTTGAAGTTCATCAGCTAGCCAGAGGGGATTGTTGACATCACTCCAGTACCCTGCTGAGATGCTTCGAGGAAACTGCCTCGTCTTGAAAACCTTCCAAAGAGAGACTGTTGTCGGAATCATCTGACTGCTGTGTACACACAGACGCACCGAGACGCCATATCTGGCCTCCTGATATAAAAAAAAAAAACTACACCTCCCATAATTCATCACAGGCGGCTCTCAGAAACAGGAAGCTGCGGCTTCATCCTTTAAAGGGGACCAGATAAACAGACACGCCAAGAGGAACGCTGTTTCATTAAAACACCACCGCCGACCAGCTGGATCATTAGGGCGACGCCACTAACCAGCCCCTTCTCAACGGAGCCCTCCGGAGCCTCCATGAAGATCCTCCGGGCTTCCAACCGCAAAAAATAAACCCACAGGGCAGCATTTAACGATGAAATGGCGTCTGTCATTTTGGTTTTGTCGAGGGGCGGGACCGGCGGTCGCAGCGGTGCGGTGGCCCCTCCCTTGGGGGCGGTAGAGATGACCTCTGGTTGGCTGTGTGCAGTACCCACGCTGCCTTGCTGTGTCATTAGGAGCTATATTTGCATGGAGCTGCCACCCCATGGGGTAGGGCAGGTCACCACTGAAGCATCCTCTCCAACAGCTGCTTGATTTAAAAAGCCACTTTTGGAGCTTTTGTAGTTCTCTGGGGTTGACAGGCATATTGTAGAGGGCTGCTCCACAACGGTAGCTTTGGACCCCCATGACACGTGCAATGGATTGGGTTTTTTTTCCAAATCAAATTCAGTTCCAGAGAGAGGATGCTGGGAAATGAAAGATGGAGGATTCGGATCCAGCTGGGTGCGGTAGATTGTGGCGACGAAGCGGTAGCCGTCCAAGTGTGAACATGTTCCTTCTGAAACACGGCGGGGGTCCTGGCCGTCGTTCCTTTGTCGTCTGTATTGCAAATTGTAGTGCTGTATTGTAGTGCAAATGTAATAAAGACCCTAGAGGGTCGGCGATTCGCTGTATCCTTCTCACCTTTTTTACCCCTGACCTGTTTGCATGCCTGCTTCTGAGGCTTATAGGTATCCAAGACTGAAAGTTTAAATACTAAATATTTTTATATTATACACTCAATTTGACACTTCAGTATGGAGTCTGTGCAAATAGGAAATTACAGCTGGAAACAGAATGAAAAGCATCTCCAGCCGCTGTTTGGTCCACTGTCTGTCTTGCTCTCTAGCTCTCTTTCTCTCACATGCAGACTCTCTCTCTCTCTCCAGTTGAATCATGCCTGTTTGCCTTTAAGGCCTTAAGGTCTTATGCCCTGTTGCTAAGGGGAGGTGATATGGAAAAATTCTAGCGGCACTGTGTAGATTTGAATAGTCAAGAGATGGCGGTTACAATAAATTTATTTTGCTTATACAGATCATGATTTAACAAAGTACTTTGTGATCAGTCATAACGAAGGAGGTGCTAGCCACAGGTCGTTCGCCAGAGTGATACAGAACAACCCCAAAACCCTGCCTTATATAAACTTTAGATCAAATGGTTTTTCTGAACTCTGTGATTGGTCAGCACTGCTCAGTGACAGTGACTTCATATCAAGTTCCCACGGTTCTTTATTGTGGCCTCTCTCCCCAAACCAGTCAAATGGTCAACTGTCCTTTGTGTGGGCACTTCAAACAAGTATTTGATTAACCCCACCCAATGCAACAGGAAGGGTCAGAGCAGCAGATCACAATAACAATACAGTTGAATCCACATTGTCTCCAGACCAACTGTCTCTTCCCCCCAGGTGTCATAAACTGCAAATGGCATCTCTACCAAATGGAGTTGACTCTTCTTAGACTTCCGTTCCTCATATATGAAACACACACATTATAACTGTATTCCAAAATTTCCACGACAATGCCACATTTTTTTTTTTTTTTTTTTTTTTTACAATACCATAAACCCAAACAGTTAATTAAGAAAAATAAAATTCAAACATTAACATAAGAAATGCTAGTCTCAAGACAAAACCCATTGTACCCCGTACACCACAAAGTCCAGGTTGTCGGAACGGATGCCATCTTCAGTTGGATGTAGGCAAACTTCTTTCAGGCGGTGTAGTCTAGTCGAATCGATTGCAAACGACGATCAAATTGCTCAGGGCAACTTTCAACGACACTGTACTTCGCGTACAGCTCGGAAATTTCCTTGGTACTACGCAGAACGCGTATCTTCTGCTTCCGTCTCCAGACAAGGTGCACGCAATGGTTAGCGTGTATCCACGTTGCTCTCCTCTCCAATCTTAACCACCGGATTAGTCGTCAGGAGAATCTGGTATGGCCCCGTCCACCTTGGGTTTTACCAGGCGTTTCAGGTCCTTCACCACGATCCAGTCATCTGGTATCAAATCATGCAGCGGTCCAGTCATAGGAATAGACTCCTTCACCTGCCTGTGAATCTCACACAAAATAGACTCCAAAAAGGTTGCACAGTGATAAACAAGCAAATTCTCACAGAGTTAAAGGTAACTGACTTCTTGTCGTCTGACTTCGTCTTCAAAGTTCTGTTCTCTCATTCAACTGAAGTGATTAACACAATGTTGAATCCTATCAACACCAAAATAACTTCCTTAAACAAGTGTGACCCATTATCATTACATAACCTCAAAGAAAAATCCCATCGAAGAATAATCTAAATTAACAAAAGCTTGATCACTGAGCCCCTGAGAAGTCTAAAACTTCTTCCCATCAACAATCATTAAACAGTATCACTTCTCCAAAAATTGAACTCTACAAAATCCATCTATCAATACCCAAATGGTTTCTCTAACCTTAACTGTGAAGCTTATCGTGTTTAAATTCCTTTTCTCATAATACTTGTCCCACATATGAAGTATTAACAAAATGACTATGCATCCATTACAAATCCTCTTGTATGCTAAAATAATGCATTCTTCTTGATATCACACAAACTGTAGAGGCATGATCTTTCCATGTGTTAACTTAGCAAAATCTCAAGATAAATGTTTTATGCAGACCATACAACCTCCATTTTTTATTCTCATATCCTTCCTTTTTCCAAAACGCATTTTCTTGTGGATTAGTCCAAGGTCGAATCTCCATTCCACCATTCCTTTCTCCATCTGTCCGCTGTATTCTGTAATTATTATCAAATATACTCAAACAAAACAAAATTCTCACTCTGGGTTAAATACAGTCCAATATTTTCAACTCAGCAATATCATATCAAACCCTCACAATCCTATCACAAATCCAAACTACTGAAGCTAAATTCATAAAACCATAAAACCCCCATAGTCACTCTCTGTTTAGATCAGTCAGTCATCAGTCAGTCATAAATTCCTAAACGTCATCTCTTCCTCTCTAAGAAGCCTGCGCTTCCCTTAACCCTCGTGCTGCCTTCGGGTCACATGACCCAAAGGTTCATAACGAACCATCGTTGTGTTTACCCAATTTTACCCAATACAAAAACAAATAAAAATAATTTTAGTTTAACCTTCGCAATGTGGGGGGTCTGAGACAGCCCAGCGGTTAAAAGAAAATGCTTCACTTTGTTTTTGTATGCGGTAAAGTTGTCGCAATACGACGGTGGGTCACAATGACTGATGGGTCAGAACGACCCGAAGATAACACAAGGGTTAAAGAATCCATAACAAATGTTGTATCAAGGTCACACAACAATTTTCCTCAAAAGAGTCCTGTAAGCCCAAATTTGTCAAGTTAGGCTCATCCGGACATAGCAACATCATCTCATCACTTCCTGTAAACATATCAACATCAAAAACATATTCTAGTTAGTTCATCAATGCATTCAGGCAATCTAGAAACTGCTCCAGCTAGTATCAGCACTAGCATTTTCCCTGTGGAATAATCATAATTGTTAGAGTGAATTCCACATTTGCAAACAGCAAGTTGTGTCCCAGATCAAACTAAGAAATTTCCTGTTTCCATACCTTTCCCAAAATCATATGTAACACCAATGATGTATTTAACTATCAGTAAAAATATTTTAACTCTTTTCCCTTTTATGAATTAACAAGCTTACACTGAAGCAACCAACCTTTGAACCAATTTGTATAAAATAAAACTATTTTTAGAAAACAGCCAAATTACGAATAACCTCAACTTTTAGTCTCTTATTATCTTTTCTTCAAAAACCTTTAGGAACAGTTCAAATGAATACCTTTAAATTTCAGATTCCCTTTTAATTTTTCCCTGTATTTAAATTCACCAAATCAACTCTCTCTTTTTCCAAGACATGTAGAAAACTAGCATCACTACCCTAAACCAGAATTTAATCTGTATGATTCCAAAATAAAACATAGACCATAAAATGTTCTTAATGTAACCATTAACCAAACTTATACCCCATCTATATTTCTATATAGGTTAGATAGGTAGAACTTCATAACTTGCTTTGGCTGCAGTCCAGAACAAGCTACTTAGCACAACCATCACACCACAATTTATCAGACTTAATGAGTCTTCCCAAATTATTTCAAAACCAAATTATCATAACCCTCTTTATGAACCAATACCATAATGATACAACCTCATCACAGCCTAACTGTTTATCCCAAAACATTGTACCATGCCCTTAAGACAAAAGAAAATATAAACTCTCCTTTTTTCTTTTAACCCTCGTGCTGCCTTCGGGTCACATGACCCAAAGGTTCATAACGAACCATCGTTGTGTTTACCCAATTTTACCCAATACAAAAACAAATAAAAATAATTTTCTTTTAACCATCGCAATGTGGGGGGTCTGAGATAGCCCAACGGTTAAAAGAAAATGATTCACTTTGTTTTGGTATGCGGTAAAGTTGTCGCAATACGACGGTGGGTCACAATGACTGATGGGTCAGAATGACCCGAAGATAACACAAGGGTTAAACCTTTAAATTCACAATTTAACATAAACCCGTAAACAAAACCTTATTCTTTAACTCCTCAAAAGTTTTATCAAAGCATGTAATGTATACACCTTTGAATATTCCTATATTTACCAGCTATCTCAATTACTCTTTGTTAGTGAATCAACTCAAATAAACAATCGCGCATTTCAAACTCGCATCAAACAGCGCGCTCTGGAACAAAGCAAAAACTCTCAACCTTTTTTCATTTCTTTTAAACAACACAGATGGTTGGCGTTTACCAGCTATTCACTTAATTTTGCTAAAGTATAACTTTTCCAATCCAATTAGAACTAATTTATGAACCAGGGTCTAATTTCTGCATTTTTATGGATACCATCACACACCACAGATTTTCCGCTCGTAAATACAAGTTCTGGTCTGAAAGGCTCCTACCTCCCTGTTTGGCTAGGATTTAGAACAAATGTTAAATCATACATTCGTAAACCACCAAACTTCGAATTCATCTAAACGGACACATCTTTCACCATTAATACTCACATAATTATGCAGAATTACACCCTCTGGGATCACCTCAGTAAAACTCAACGTAACGGGACTTTTTTTTTTAGCCCCCACCTTTCCTCGGAATTTCTGAAACTCATTTAAAATGTCCTCAAACAAACAAAACCTTGTTAGTAAATGTCTCAAAATGCTCATCACGTAACATATTTCAAAAGTAACCAAATTAATATGTAAAATTCGCTCCAAATGTATCTATTTCTCTAAATTTGCGTCTTTGTAAATTTCTCAACTTCCATCTGCGCATGCGTCATGCGGTTACTCATCCTGGATCTCAAATATCAAGCTGCAATTCCTTTACTAGCCTGTACCCGCCTGTCGGTCTGTTAGTTTGTTAGCCAATGTCGTTGCCATAGTTGCAAATTCAACTTCCTGGACTCTCCTTTGTCTCAGGACAGAACAAAATGCACTTCCTCCACGTTTTCACCATTAGCCATTAGCCAACAAAGTCACGGCCTAGATTTTCTTTACAATTACAACCTTTACAATTCTATCAACCATTAGCACTATTTTATTTTCAACATAAAAATTTGGCTCCGAAATCAACATATGCACCTAATATCACTCGTCAGAGAATGACAGTTTACCCATGTATTAGCATTCTGGTTGGACAAAGCTTCAACTTCAAGTCCATTTAAATAGGTAAATATTTAACACACATAACACATTTCAACAAATCATCTCAGCAGCAATAAACACACATATGTAGCACCTTTGCCCTTAACAACAAACGCAATTCGGTCTCTCGAACTAGTTCCCCTTGTATATACTTCAGTCCCTCGGACTGGCTCAATCTTTCTAATCACTTCTTCATAACCCTTTACATATTTCTTTAAACAACAGTAACATCTGTGAACTCCCACAAAATTAAAAATAAAACCATCGAACATTTCCAGACATAAACAAAAATATTCCTTAAACAACATAACATTTCCGTTTGAACACATAACTTTCTATAAAAGTTTCAATAACCCCGGGATTGTAATTCTTAAAATGAATACCGCTTTTATTGCCAAAACTGGCCTTTTACCAATTATCCTACCCAAACACTAAATTTACAGCGCGTTATTCAATAACGAATCAAGCTCATAATATAGAAAATCGGTCTGTACATAATTTCCAAATCAAGAGTATGGCAACTCACAATATTTTCTTAAGTTCGACAAAGAAACAGAAACACATCTGTTTTCCCAACCAATATACTTCTCAATTCAAGGTCAAATTCTCAATAAAATGAGTGATGTTTTTTTTTTTTTGATTTTTTGATTTTTTGCACTCATGTGTGGGCACTGCACGCAGAATGAGCTTCACTGAAAGAATCAACTTCCGCTAGGCTCAAGCGCAAGCGCCTCTTTTCAAGTGGAGAATTCAGTCAAAGAATTAACATTAGCATTTTCAAAACAGAATGTCTCCGTCTTCAAAAACAAATGCCTTCTGGCGGTAATCAGACCGATGTAAAGTCTAACATCAAATATATAACGGTTAACACAGAGTTGTAAAACAATATAACAAGTCAATCGTCTCTCCTCTACCAACAGTGTCATAACCGATAAACATTGTACGTCACCAGTTCGCTCACAATTTCCAGAAAACTTTCAACAAAGATGACACATCTCCGGACATTCACGTACATTTTGCTCAAATTCCCACAATTAAAGCACGCATTTTGGATTGACCTAGCAATTCGTGTTGGCCTACATGTTTTTCAACAGCATGTCAACACGCTCTGCATCAGCTTTGACCATAGCCCACAACACGCTTATTCCAAACACAACAGGGACTCAAACCCTTTGTTCCGGAGAGGACTTTAACCTCTCCATCTTTGAAACACAATGGCAATTGCAAGTCAAGGCACAAGCTTCAATCTTTGCGGGAATCCAAAGCAAATTTATAAAGATGGCAGATGTCAGAAGATATCTGACCTATCTCCATCCAATCAGAAAAAGCTCTCCAATCAGGCTAAAATCTATTCTTTTCTCCACTTCAAAAAAAAATAAAAAATTGTGTATCTATTTCTCCCCACGAACCTATTTCGCAATACAATAAGGTCCTTAAAACAAAACGACTCCACAATCGAAAATCCACATTTATCAATCCATATTTGCATTTGCAATAAACTATCATTACCATACTTTTGCTTCATGCAATCGATGTTTGGACAGGTCAATTCTGCCTCCAGACCATTCATTTTCAGAATTACAATCCATAAACGATAACCAACGACGGAAAATAAAGACACAATTACTCCTTTTTGTTTCTAAAAACAATTAAATTCCGACTTCCCAACTTTCAATGAAAATAACTGCACAATCATAAATTACAAATATTCAAACCGAAAAAATAATTAGAATTTTGAAAAATAATTAAAATTTTGATTTTTGTAATTTGTATATAGCTTGAATAATAGACACCATTAGTTACTCATACTTCTTTTAACCTCAAAAAACAAAAATGAACACGTGTGTAAAAAACTCAAACCTTTGTTTTGAAAATCCCTCAGGATACATCCTATCTTTTTTGTTCTCCACCTTCAGGGACTCAAACCCTTTGTAAACACTCACTCACACAGCTGATTTCCTCACAAGTATACTTTTCTCTCGGGACTTAGAATCACGTTTAGGCCGTTAATAAATAAGAACTGCACCAATGCCAATACAATTTCTCAAACTATCACTAACCCAACATATTCTAATCCTTAGGGTCTCAAAAAGACACATAACATGATATAACATGTGAATTTATCTCCCTCTATGTGTTTGTTCGTCAACAACACTACCTCTGTGTGTGTCCGTCGACACACTTCTGCAGACATTTTTTTTACGACTTTCACGTAAAAAGTAGGTTCAACAACCTTACCTTATTAATTCGTACGACTTTACACGTACAGGACAGTTTTACCTCTGCCCAATTACTTACTTAACCGAATTATTGACAATAGCCTAAAAACACACATTTAGACAACTCAATATCACACAGTAACCAAAATAATATCTCACCGGTTCTTTTGAAGACCCCGCGTCAGCCACAAAACGTCCAACGGGCGCCCCCCCTGGCCCTGCTGTCTCACGCATGGCGGAAGGAAAGGCGGCTTTTTGCCGGAAGATCAATTCGCCGAGGGGAGCCGCCTGCTGAACGCCGTAGACCAATGAGGATCCCCCTACTGGCCACCAAGTGATATGGAAAAATTCTAGCGGCACTGTGTAGATTTGAATAGTCAAGAGATGGCGGTTACAATAAATTTATTTTGCTTATACAGATCATGATTTAACAAAGTACTTTGTGATCAGTCATAACGAAGGAGGTGCTAGCCACAGGTCGTTCGCCAGAGTGATACAGAACAACCCCAAAACCCTGCCTTATATAAACTTTAGATCAAATGGTTTTTCTGAACTCTGTGATTGGTCAGCACTGCTCAGTGACAGTGACTTCATATCAAGTTCCCACGGTTCTTTATTGTGGCCTCTCTCCCCAAACCAGTCAAATGGTCAACTGTCCTTTGTGTGGGCACTTCAAACAAGTATTTGATTAACCCCACCCAATGCAACAGGAAGGGTCAGAGCAGCAGATCACAATAACAATACAGTTGAATCCACATTGTCTCCAGACCAACTGTCTCTTCCCCCCAGGTGTCATAAACTGCAAATTGCATCTCTACCAAATGGAGTTGACTCTTCTTAGACTTCCGTTCCTCATATATGAAACACACACATTATAACTGTATTCCAAAATTTCCACGACAGAGGGAGAGGAGCAATGTCACGTTGCTAAGGAGAGCGAAGGTCTTGTTTCCTGGCCTGAAGTGTTTACGTACCAGTGACTTCCTGTCAGAGACAGAGGGTCGGTCATGTGACGCACGTCCCACTAATGGCAGTGGCAACAGTCATTTGCAGAGGGGCCGCCGACTGAGGGAGCATCGCATGTGAGGCTTAAAACACTTAAATCCCTGTGGCAAACAAGGAATGCCGTCTCTTTAGATGGTGGTGTGTGTGCGCAAGAGCATGTGTTTCTGTGTATTCACGTGACAAGTGTCCGTGCTTGGGTGTGTATATGTATTTCTACTATGTTTGAGTCTAAGTCTCCAGAAAGCCTTTCTTAACCAAGCCTAGCTTAAGACTTTTTCCTTGCCCAAAACCAGTGTGAAAACTGACACAGAACAAATGCTTTCCATCTGCGAGGTAGAGCTTGTTTGGGGAGGGAGTGTGATGTGTTTAGGGGTCCAGCCAAAGGCACCAGCATCAAGCTGACTGTGTGAACACAAACACATGCTGTCCACCAACATCATCACTGCTCCACGTCAACCAGACGACCAGGAACATGACCCTGAGTCAGGTGGAGGTGAGTCAGTTCACCGGTTCAGAAGCAGGGTGGAGGTGACGTTTATGAATGAAACTAAATCTGTCCTGACCCAGAGAACTTCTGTTACCATCTGTGTTGGAGACTGTATTGCAAAACAGAAGAACAGACTGTACTCCTGTTTGTGGTGCGGTATCTCCTGACGATGTCTCCTACAGGAGAGATTTACTGATGGAAACATCTCCAGTGGAGCTTGCTAGAGGATACTGGCCGCTCTCAAAAAGCCTCTTAAATCATCACTAGAACATTACAGCAGAGTATTCAGTCCAATCAGGACCAGCGCCATGTCAATATGGATCTAATCTAAATTGGGACAGCACTGTTTATTTGGTTGGTCATATGAGGACAGCAAACCACACCTTTCAAATAGGTCCAGTTCTGTTTCCAGTCCAGTGAAAATATGTTGCCGTTTGCTTGTCACAATGCCAATGATCTGAATAATTCTTTGTCTCTCTTTCACTTTTCCCCCATCTCTGCAGAAGTGTGTCTCTGTGCGGGCAGTGGCGTTGCAGGATCCTAAGGAACACCGTCTCTGAGAGGAGGGAAAAGGAGGAGAGGAAAAGGTGAAGAGGAAGGAGAGGGGGAGAGGACGGAGTAAAAGTGGAAAGAAAAAATAGTGTGGGGGGGGGGACATTGGAATAGTGGTAGAGGAGGAGCAGGAGAGGATAAGAACATCTGCATGTATCTATGTACCACCTCCTGGCCTGTTAGAATAACTCTCCTGGGCAGCCCTCCTGTCAGGCTCCAGGGGAGTCCTGGAGGAGCCTGGTTTCAGACAGAGAGAGAGGTCAGGAACTCATCATCTCATCAACAGATAATCTTCTGACCTGATACATTCCTGGCTACAATCTGTATCCAGAGGCATGGTCGTGAGTCATCAACAGCAGATGTGTAGTTGGACGGAGTGAGACTTCCCCAAAGCAGATCTGAGTCCAGCAGGCTGGCATGTGCCAGGAGGGTGCGGTATTTTCTCCCAGGGTGATATCAGTGGGGAAACGCATTCTAGCATGATGTCAGAGGAGATAAGACGGCTAGAGACCAGTAGCGTTTCCACGAGGAGGCCTGGGGGGACCTAGGTCACCTCATTTACATGTCAGACCCCCCATATTTGTAATTGCTTACAAAAAAAGGAATTGTTGATTCATTTATTTTTTACTGACCCCTGAATTGGGACCCCCAACAAATAATAGTCTGGCTACGCTACTGCTATAAACCATGCTCTTGTCACCAGAACATTTTCCACAGCAGTGGAATGTCAACGCTTTCTCTCTGCCTGAAATATGCCTGATGGGATTCATGTCTGCTTAAGACAATGAGAGAGCGTGACTACTAACATTGGATCTAGTTTAAATAAATAACGAGCACTGTACGTCATATGTTTGTTATTTTCAATGGGCTTCCACAAAACAGGTTCTCATTGGCTGAGCAGAAACACATATTTTTGACCTTGTGGCTTTTAGAGAGTCTTTTTTTGTTCAGAGGGAGAACAATAAGGAGAGGATGGAGGGGGTGACCGCAGGGCTGAAATGGTACGCATTCAGACTTACACAGATATGCAGACAGGTCGACAGACAGACCGACAAGCAGGCAGGCAGGCAGGCAGCAGGCAAACAAAGACATAAATAATAGTTAAAGCAGTGGCATCATTGCTTTTTCGTCTTATACATGGATCCGTAGGCCTCCCATAGGGCTGTGCCATGGCCAGCCTGGCACCCTGGCATCCCAAACAGGCCCTTCGGGGCCCTCAGATTATCGTCTCCCATTCATTGTCCGCTTGTAATTATGACCATCTCAACCCAGCCGGCCTGGTTCCCTGTCAGCGGGACTCTGGGGGAGCGTGATTTAGGGGGTAATAACAGTGTGTTATGGAGGCCACGGGCCTGACCCTGCTCTGATGTCAGCCGCTCTGCTTATAGTAGCAGGAATTGTCCATGTGAGGGTGATGTTGGGGGGTGGGGGGGGCAAACAGGATGTTTGGGTGAGTCTCATAAATGTTTTCCGTGGCAATTCTTTCAAAGTCTCTTTTTGTTTGAGCTTTTTATTCAATCAAGCTTCATTGGCATGGCACTGTTTGTTTTACTAGTGGCAAAGCAGGAAGCACTGTTGAAACTACAAACAATCACAAAGTACAGTATATCCATGCAACTGAAGTGGATCAGAACTGATACCCTGGGCTCGACTGGGCTTGGCCTGGCTCGGTTGTGCCTATCCCATAATAACACGCCTGTCGTCCCCAAGGGGTGGAGACGCTCCCTCCATCCCTCCATCCCTCCATCTCTCCATCCCTCCATCCCTTCATCTCTCCATCTCTCCATCCCTTCATCTCTCCATCTCTCCATCCCTTCATCTCTCCATCTCTCCATCCCTTCATCTCTCCATCCCTTCATCTCTCCATCTCTCCATCCCTTCATCCCTTCATCTCTCCATCCCTTCATCTCTCCATCCCTTCATCTCTCCATCTCTCCATCCCTTCATCCCTTCATCTCTCCATCCCTTCATCTCTCCATCCCTTCATCCCTTCATCTCTCCATCCCTTCATCTCTCCATCTCTCCATCCCTTCATCTCTCCATCCCTTCATCCCTTCATCTCTCCATCTCTCCATCCCTTCATCTCTCCACCTCTCCATCCCTCCATCTCTCCATCCCTTCATCTCTCCATCTCTCCATCCCTTCATCTCTCCATCCCTTCATCTCTCCATCTCTCCATCCCTTCATCTCTCCATCCCTCCATCCCTTCATCTCTCCATCTCTCCATCCCTCCATCTCTCCATCCCTCCATCCTTCCATCTCTCCATCCCTCCATCTTCCCATTGAAACGTTTCATCTATATCCTCTATATTCTCCCTCTTATTTTTCTACTTGTTTACGTCTCTGTTGGTGTGTTTGTCTAAACCTCCACACTGCTGTTTCTCATCATCTCACACATGCTGTTTGATGCCTACTGGAATCTGAAGCATGCTGTCTTTCCTCACCTTTACCCATACCTCCATCTCTCCATCGCTCCTCTCACCAGCCTGAATCGTTCTATTTTTTTTTTGCAGTATTTTATAGGCTATCTATCATGTCGAGATAGAGAAAGAGAGAGAGAAACAGAGCGAGAAGGGTAGAGGTAGAAGGCTACTGTTCCTGATCGGTGAAGGCCATTCATCTTTTCACATGAATGCTAACAACTGCGTGTGATGAATATCAATATTTATGATCGTCTCACAGAGGGACACACACACACACGAATACACAAACATTCACATACAAAGGGGCTGGAGAAGAGGAGCGGAGAGGTGTGGAGAGGTCGAGTCCACTGGGACTGATGACCCTTGACCCCTGTCTACCTGGGGACATGTGTGTCCATCATGAGGGATCGAGCCTGTCGTTGTATGCAATCGAGTGTGTGATGGGGACATGACTGACAGCATCAGCGTCATCTGTGTGTGTGTGTGTTTGTGTGTGTGTGTGTGTGTGTGTGATGATGTGCCGGGTGAGTCACCACGGAAACGTGTACCTCTGCCACAACCCCACGTGCGTCACACCCAGAGTCGACTGTTCAGTTAAATAGATACCGCCCACCGCCATCAGGATTCATGCAGTTCTGTTTAATTCAAGCCCTGAGTCAAACGTCAATTCGGAAGTTCCAAAAACAAGAAGATTTAAATTAGATTCATCTATCAGGATGTTTTTGCATGAACACTACGATTAGGCTGATTATAATACCGTCATCATCATTAATATTGGTTTGACGCGCTTTTGTGTTTTGATTCCTAGTTCCGTACAGCCCCAGCACTCTGAATTTAAGGCGTCAGGAAGTCTGACATGAAGTCCTACTGAAGCATCAAGGCCTTAGTTTATGTGAGCACTCCACACTAAGGAGAAACATGGAGGGCGATTTCAGTTATATATTCTTTTCCTCCCGTTTTAGTATCCTGTCACATGCGATGCTCCCCAACACATGGACTGCATTCAGACGGAAAGAAGTTCTGCTGTTGTCTTATCTCTGCTGCTTCCCTTAGTCCTGACTCCCTGTGGATATCAGTCACCGACAGATACTGCTGGCACTTCGGGCATTTTAACCTCTTCCATCCTCCTCCTTCTTAAATGAACAAGCAAACCATGATATGTCGTTGCTTGTTACTGTTTAGTAGGCCTAATTAACACTTGACCCATTAAAAAATATATTTGGGTAACCTGTAGACCTACACAAAATAGCAGGCTAATATGTACGAGAATGTTTACTTGTGGCTTGGCAACAGTCCAGTCTAAGCCCAGTTGCGGAATTATTTAGGTTGGTGGAGTCAAATAAATGACTAAATAAACAAATCATGTCAACTAGTGCTGTGCCCGTGATACAGCTGGTGATTAAGATGTTGGGTAGTTGATTCGGCAAATGCAGGCAGTTTTTGCTTAGTAGTGCAGTGCCCATTGGTGGCACCCATTGGCAGCAAACGCTATGACAAATCCCATCGGCACCACATCCTGATCAAGACAATGACAATCGTGCCACAAACACACAAAATTGTACGATTGTAGTTACAGATTGTAATTTATGCCTGTAGTGGAGACACTAATTGCTCAAATAGATAGTGACCCAAATACGTCTCTCTCTTCCTTTTACACACTTGATAATATTTGATGATATTGTAGTCTACATGCCTGTCATTGAGACACAGATAGCTTGTTAATGCTGGGTACACACCACAGGATAATCGGGCCGATTTCCCCCCTTCCCACAATCCTAGGTAATGTCCCGATTATCTTGATGGTTCTACAGATTATTTTAACAGATGTTCCCCTTGTTGTGAGGTGTGTTAAGAGTGACCGAACCTGCTCGGAAGAACGTCGGAGCCGCCCCGATCGCGGGTCAGAAATCCTGATGTGTGGGGGGAAACCCAAGGACAAACCCGCACACTCTTTGGAGATTATCACGTGAAACGAAACAATATCCAATCAGAAAGCAAGCTGAGAGAAGACGGAAGCATAACAAACGCAGTCATGGCGCAGCACAAAGTTAAATGGATTTGGACAGCAGAGATGGAGGATCTGCTTGTCGTTTTGTGGCAACAGCAAACCCTTTTCTTTTTTTCCCCGTGAGTTTTCTGTGAAAATCATTCCAAACACTATCATTGAAATTTCTTCCTGCATATCGTCCGCCATGCTTATTCTGAAGTCTCGAGAGATTTGGCATATTTCCTATAGTAGCAAAACGGTTGAATGTAGGATTTTTTGTCCTCATGTTTGTGGTCTCTCACAGTTTGAAAATCTTAAAAGATTAAAAAAATTGTTTAGTGTGTCCCCAGCATAAGCTTCTTTTTGGGCATGACTCGTCTGGTCATCGCCCAGCCTTGCGGTGGCCTCGTGATAATGCAGACCAAGAACACCCACCCAATCATAGTAGCAGAATGAACACCCACCCAATCATAGTAGCAGGATGAGTGGACCTCACAGTGGAACGCAGCTCTTCACTTTCAACTGCCATCCTACTGCTGCTGAGAACCTGAGCTGAAGGAAGCATGAACTGTCTGCCCCCCCACCCCACCCCCCACCCCCCCCCCCCCCCACTCCCCCCGCCATCCACACAACACACACACACTCTCTCTCCACAACTATGGCTGTGTGAGTTTATTGGATTCTCGAGGTTCAACCTTTCATCTTTAACGTTGAGAGACACATTCGGGAGGAGACAAGTTTAGGGACAGGAAGGAGACGGGAATGAGACAGGACGTTCAGCCAATCGAGCAAAGAGTTGGCCAATATGGGACAGGACACCGGGCCAATAAGAAGGGAGTTGGACTATGTGGGACAGGGCATTCGGCCATTGAGAGGTGAGGTGGCAGATATTGAGTCGTGTTTCCAGCCGATACGACTCATATGGGAAACAGGGCGTCCAGCCAATGAGCTGATGTGCTGCTCTGGACTGGACAGAGGTGGATTACAGCTGGATCTGGTTAAAGGCTGACCGCTGTTTTCTGCTGGATTACATCCCAGAGAGGCCCTGTGTGTTTCAGCCAATCACAGCAGATAGTAAAACTAACAGGCAGTCCAACTCTCTCTCTCTCTCTGTCGCGCACTCTATCCTCTGATCTCTGGGAGACATCTGCTTGTCTCTCTGTGTAATGAGTGATAACTAGAGGTTCTGCAGCTGGAAGCCAGAGAGAAACGCCGTAGCGAGAGAAAAGCTTCAAGAGTCTACACTCCTGAGAATCAATGTGTTTGTGTGTTTGTACGTGTCGTAAGTGAGCGTGTGATTGTTAGTGAGAGAGTGTGTCTCTGAGGTCAGGGCAGCATGTCAGTAAGAATCCTTTTCAACCGTCGAAAACACACACAAACACACACACACACTTCAGAATCCATATGCTCATCCAATTCATCATACTCTTGATAGAAACGGTGTAAATCATGGCGTAAAACAGAGTGCGTTGTCTCTCCAGTTAATCAAACATCTTTAAATGGATCATATGGTCATCGTGACTGAGGAGGGTTGTCATTTAGCTCTCCATGGAGAAAACACAAGCTACTTCCTGATTCCACATTATATATGGCATTTGGTTGGACCCTATATATGAATAGAATCCTACTTGAGCGTATGTGTTTGCAAAGGCTTTTCTTGTTAAATGCGTGTACCATACAGAACCAGAAGCTATGAAAAAGCTTTGATTGTAGGTGTGCGTGTGTGTGGTTAATGACATCTTCTTGTTATGTGTTCACGTGCCAGACATTCCTCCATTGATTACTATCTCTGCTTCCCTAATTAAAAAGCATGAGCGTCCTCTTTGACCCCCTCCCCACACACTCTCACACACACACGCACACACCAGGATGCCATCTCTCCGCTTGTACCCCACAGCCTCTTCGTTCTCTCCCCTGACTGAAGGAAGGTGTCTGGTGTAACGCAAGCAGCCATGTGTACAACCAGAGCTTTCCCTACGACTGGTTCGCTCTACCTGCTCAGACCATGTCCCCCTCCCCTACTCCCCCCCCACCCTCCCATCTCCAGCCCCTGGGGAGTCTGTGGTAATCACAATGTGTCCGGGGTGATTTACACGAGGCCGAATGCCGGGACGGCGACCAGCAACGCTGAGCGCCCGGTTGGCGGCGTGTTGGAACACACAGCCGGGCAGGTAGGAGGAGCTCTGCCCCTCAGCGGGGGACCAGGTGTTCCACACCAGACGCTCCGTACCCACCAGAGGGGGCAGCACGCCTCAGGGCTGGGCCTGGGGGGCCGCAGCAGCAGTGTGTCGGTGTGTATAGGAGAAGCACCATCTGAGACCACGGAAACACACATGCTCTGGTGTTTATGGAGCGCACTCAGGAGAGAGTCTCTGATGATGACGAGAAGGGGAGGAGGAGCATCTACAGTCTGGCTGAACCCAGCGGTGATCTCGAACGCTGCTTGATGAAGCTCCAACGTCAACACAGCTTGTTCTGGGACCCTGACTTGCTGCATGTGGCATGTCTGAACCGGGGGGGGGGGGGGGGGGGGGGGTTTGTTCCACTCGCCAACAACAACACACACCATAGAGGTATCACCCTGGCTCATCTCCCACACCGCAGACGCACTCGGCGCCTTGTGCCGGAGCGCGCATGCTTACCCACACACACACACCCACTTGTGGTTGTCAGATGACAAAGACATACATCACAAAATCTTTAGATGTTTGATGAACGCCGTCGTTGAAAACACCGAAAACACACGACAGAAACCGAACACACACACACCCATCCGAACATTTCCCAATCGTGACTCAGCACTTCTCAGTTGTGGATCCTTTTCGGTTGACATGACGTGTCTCCACAGCCTGCTGAGGACACAGAGGAGCACACTGTCAGACCAGGAATGCGCTGCCTCCACAGTGAGGGACCGAGCTGGTCTAAACTGCGAGCAATGTGTGTTTACTCCTCCAGGTTCCCCGAACAACGTTTTTCCCATACATAAGAGCTGAAAGCCCCAGTCCCTGGTCCACAGCTGTGCTTCAAAGCCTGGGAAGACATGCTACACTCAAGCTAGGCTATAGGGTTTCAGTTACACACATTATCACATTATGAGATTTAACACTGATTCAAGCAGAGCATCAGTTTGACCGACGCGTTGATTCAGGCGTACGTGGATCATGGTCTAAAGCGTAGCGTGGCGTGAAGAACAGGCGTTCTGCGACCTCGGGGTCGTTCTCAATCTCCTTGTTTCTTTCATTGTTTACAGCTCAATCTCCTTCTTTCTTTTATTGTTCACAGGTGGTGAGATTGTGGTTCGCCTTGCTTCTGACAATAAACAGCTAAAGTGCCTCTCTCTCATCTCTCTCTCTCTTTCTCTCTTCCGCTCTCTCACTCTCCGTCTTTGACAGATTTTCCATCTGTTTCTCTCTCCCCCTCTCTCCTCCTCTCCTCATCACAATGTCTTGTTTTCTCCTGTCAGTTCCCTGAAGCTCTCAGGATGTTCCTGTTCCTCTCAGGGTCCAGGAGATTAGCCACGGACCTGCGTTTTTCCTGAAGGGCAGCGCAGACTGACCGCGAGGCGGTGGCAGGCTTGCCGTTTTCTTCCGCCACAGGTGCTCTGCCAGCTATTCTTCTCTTCTGGTAAAGCTGTTTGGTTTGTTCAAGGCTGGGACGAGCTGACACGATGTGCGGTACATCCTGTTATCTGCCTTCCCCTGGCACTGGGAGCGGGGGAGGGGCAGAGACAAGACACAGAGAGAGAGAGTCACACAAAACGGTGGAGACGGGGGTGGGGGGGGAGAGAAAGAGCATGAATAACCGTCAGAAACAGAGGTTTGGTAAATGGAATGGCAGGGCCGAAGGGTACAGGAGGAGGCTGGGAAAGTAAGGGGGCGGGAGGGTTGGAAGTTAAGGGGTTAGGAGGTTGAGGGTGGGAGGGGAGGAGGGTTACATGGATTGGAAGGTAGGCGGTTAGGAGGGTAAGAGGGTTGGCAGTAGGAAGGAGGCTACAGAAGGAGTGCAGTAGGGTAGGAGGACTTACAGGGGACACAGATGCACATTGGGACTGGGGCTGGCGAACAGATGCATTCTGGGAATGAGGCTGGCACACAGACATCTTTGTCGAGACTGGCGACCTCATGGCGTGTCATGTGGCGGTGGTGTGCGGAGCGGAGCAGAGGGCCAGCAACTGTAAACAAAACAGACTGGCTTGGCAGCTGTAGCCTCAACAACTTTGAACTGTCTCATCCAATCACTGTCCCAGGCCTTGGCTGTGTTCATCGTTACTACCATGACCACAATTTGAGCATTACCGTTATATGAGTTTTCCACGCCATCTCGGCCAAATCGATAGACCAACAAACTGCCAACCGCCGATGAAGCGCAGCCTGCTACATCCTCCGCAGCGGAGTCAGGATCTGAGAAACTTGTGTGTTTATTTATCGAGCACAGATCGCCATTTCGCAGCAAGATTCTCTCCTTTCGACAGCTTTTTCGTCTTTCTCTATCGGCGAACTCGGAGCGGCATAAGGCCGGCAGCGTGGCCGGCAGATGGGGGAGACGAGAGGCTGTAAATCCATAAACCATGCAATAAAACATCCCAGCCCTCCTCTCTTGTTGACGGACGCTTGTAATGCGGTGTAATTAGCCCTCAGCTCCAGCCTGGCCAGCCTGGTCTGCTTCACACACTGCTGCAGCGAGCCACACCCCAGCCAGCCAGCACGACAGAGCCTCACACACACACACACACACACACACACACACACACACACGCTCACTGTCAAGATGACGGAGCTCAACATGATTCGACTTCTGTTGAATCCTCCCCGTCACCCTTGGTCCTTGGCTGACCTCCAACCCCTGGCTTCTATGTGACTCAGGTGAGGACCTCTGGAGGTTGAGGGTTCACGGCTAAACGCTCTGGTCTGGAGGAAGCGAGGACTGGGTTAACATTACAGCTGGGATTTGTAGGTCGTTGAGTAGTGAGGAGTAGTCCTGTTTGCCAGCTGGACATGTGTTTAGGTTCTCATGGACTCCAAAGCCATTGGTTTCACTCCAACCATGTTTATAGGAGCACAGATAGGACCGAGCTTAATAGTCCTGTGCATGTGTATGTTCTGTATGTGTGTTACTAAGCAGTGCCAGACTGAAGCAGGGGCTGACGTCAGCGGACTGACCTTGGCTATCGAGTGTCTGCTCTCTCTGACGGTGGCACAGCTAGGTGTGTCTGTGTGTGCGTGTGTCTCTGTGTGTGTGTCTGTGTGTGTGTGTGTGACTGCCTTTGTGTGTGAAGCTCCTGCGTGTGTGTGTGAAGTGATGCCGAGATGCCAAGAAGAGTACGTACAGACGCGTGTCGCTTAGTGCTTAAGATCCACTCAAAACAGCACCTAGGTATGAGAGTGGATTCACACACATACATTGTCCCTGGCCATTTATCTCACAGGAGATTTAAAAGCAGCCAGAGTTCCTATCTTGGAGCTGAACTGGTTAAATCAATTTAGAATGTATCATAGCTTTGATGGAAGCAGGAAATGGAAAATCTGTTTAATATTATGTTTGAACAAAACGGTGATAACAGGACATTCTTGGATTGTTTTCTTTATGTCTCTCTTTCTCTCTCTCTCTCTCTCTCTCTCTCTCTCTCTCTCTCTCTCTCTCTCTCTCTCTCTCTCTCTCTCTCTCTCTCTCTCTCTCTCTCTCCCTCTCCTCTGATGCTTTGCCTGATACCAATACTTTGACAGTGTCTACCAACCACCCCCATCCCCTTGACCTCAAGCAATCACTTCACACTCCTCCGACCCTCAAGCAATCACCTCACACTCTCCTGTCCCTCAACAAATCACTGAAATCAGCTGTTGACAGTGGATCCCAGGGTCATCTGACACAGCTGACCTCCTGCCAGTCATCTCTTCTTCCCCTGCAACAGTGACTGAACCTAACAGTACCAGCCTATCAGCACTTTAGGAAGCTATAGGTAGCCAGTCTGTTTTCACTCTATCAGCATTTCCATGATAGTAAAATTGGGGATTTTTTTTTTTTTAAGCAGTTTTACTGTTAAGTGGAATTTTATTGTTTGTTGCTTCTTAAGCCGATTAATAGTCATTGACATTCTTACTGTAATATTTATGGAGTTAGGTATTTTGTTAAACTCTTTTTTTTCTGGCTGTTGAACATCAACCAGTCCACACCAGAACGAAGGTAGATGTCAATGTTCTGTGGGGTCCTCGCAAGCACAGCATCAAGTGTATGACAAGACATTTTGTGACCACTAACTATTTCTCTCTCTATTTATTTCTCTTTCTATCTCCTCTCTCTCTCACTCTCTCTCTCTCTCTCCCTTTCCTTCGCTTGGAAGAGCAGCTCACCTCCTCGTCTCTATGTGTTTTTGACTCGGCACATGAGACCTCAACTTTCACAAGCTGCGAAAGCCTTACTGCATGACCCCTGAACAGTTATCATCTTTACAGTTACACGAAAAATACCTCTCCATCTTCCCTGTCTGGTAAAATGTAGAGTCCTGCAGCTGTGAAAGGAGAAGAGCTGAGACAGGAGAGGAGAGAGAGAGAGAGAGAGAGAGAGAGAGAGAGAGAGAGAGAGAGAGAGAGAGAGAGAGAGAGAGAGAGAGAGAGAGAGAGAGAGAGAGAGAGAGACAGAGCTCCATGTTCTCCATTCATTCAACTGCTCTGCTCCTCTCGCTTCCCCCACACGCCACAAACATGCTGTAACTCACTCCAGCGAAAGAGGGATGGAAAAATCATCTATCTTTCCTCGCCTGTTCTCCTCTCCTCCATTCCTCCTCCTTTCCTTTCAAGCACAAGAGACAGCTGTTCTCAGATGTTTCGAGACAGGTGTGTCTAAATAACATCTTTCGACCCATGAGTGAAGCCTTCCTGCTACACTTGACACGACTGACATCGCTAACCTTTCCTCACCCCCACAGACACACACACACACCCACACACCCACACACATACACACGCCAACTCAAACCGGAAGTCAGGTTTATGGTGTGTCAAGTTTTGCAGTTTCTCCCCACCAGTGTTGGACACATGTTTGTCTGCTCCCCAAAAAAGTAATACTGGGCCAGGGAACATCCAGCTGTGTCTCCTGTGTCTCAGCACCCATGCATTCTTTACTCCGCTCCTCCATCTTCCCTAAGTCCCCCTCCCTCCCTCTCTTTCTCTCTCCATCGCCCTCGTCATCAGCATGGATGTGTGCCATAGCTGTGTCAAATTGTTACCGTGGCAAAATCCAAAGGGACAGGCTTATCACGCACACAAACAAACAAGAGCTATTTGCGCGTCTCCCTGTATGCATGTGCTTGTGTGCAGCTAGGGGAGAGGGAAATATGCTGCAGAGATATCCACAGCTGTTTTAAAACATGCAGGATAGATAAGGAGAGAAGTGAGAGGGAAAGTCGGCGATAAGGGAGAGAGAGCAAGAAAGAGAGAGAGAGAGAGAGAGAGAGAGAGAGAGAGAGAGAGAGAGAGAGCAAGTGGGAAAGAAAAAAGGAAGAGAGAGTGATGCAATGAAGATGACTGTCACAACATTGTCAGTGAATATTACTAATGCTAGGCGAAAAGGGAGTAATGGAGGACTTTACTCCAAACCACAACATGGTGAGTCAAAACATGTCCATGTTTGGAGTTACAGAGATGTGCTCCCTCCCAAGCTCTTTCCCCATTATAAAATACTTTTAGGGAACTTGACGGAGATCTGAGATTCTGTGTTGATTGGCTGAGCCAGGGCTCTGCTGAAACTAATCAGATCCAGGACTAATATCCTGCCTGAATAGGAGGGGAGGGGAGGGGAGAGCGAAGCCCCCCGCCCCACCCTCTGTCCTCTTCTCCCCCTCCTGCTCTGCCAGCGTCCTCCCAGCTGGCTGTTCTGCAGAGGGTAGGTCTGGACTTTACAGGAGTTATGCTCTCCCCGTAAAGCAGCAGCCTTTATAAGCCTTTAACTGCTGTAATTTTAACTTTTATGAGCTCACGAGAAGAGAGGTATGTCGCAAATTGCTACTGTGCTCCGGTAAAACAGTCCAACAACGCACCCATCCACCCTAATCTGTCAGAGCGACTGAGGCGACCCTGGCTTTGCTGCTGTACAGCCGGCCTCCTGTTTCAAACACGCATAGGTGTGAAGGACAGTTCTTACCTCACGAAACACACACATACAGCAAAGAAAAAGGAGAAACACCTATGTGATGTTTCTGTGTTTCTGTGCGTGCAGAGATAGAGGGACTAACGGAAAGAGAGTGGGGGGAGGAGGGGGAACATGAGGGAGAGAAGAAGAGGTTGAAAGACCAAAAAAAAACGACTTCATTGAATGAAAAAGGAATAAATAGAATGGCTAGATGTGAATTGATTCAAAAAAGGGTCTGGGCTCAATGGCACATTGTTCTGATGAGTCAGATCTACACGAGGCAACAGGAGGCTGGGGTGATAATACAGTGACTGCTTTGTTCCAGATCCACCTCATTATCTCTCCATTATCACCATCATCTTCATTATGATCTTCATCTCAAGGGGGTTGAACCCTCTAGCCCCTGCTCAGCTGACACGGAAGCCCCCTACACTTCCCTCTCACCAGACTCACAGTCCAGAGTGTGTGAAGTTTGGGCCGGGCTGGGCCGAGGTGCACAGGCCTGTTTTCAGGGCGCATCCTGTCAGGAAATGTGAAGCAAACGGATCGTAAACATTCCAATTCGGACACATTAGGAAAGCCTGGCACCCTGCGCACTGCTGTGTGTGGCCTGGGGCATGTGTGTGTTTGTGTGTTTGTGTGTGCAACAATATGTAGCATGAACAGGCCAGGCTGCATGTTCAGTCAATGTCTTTTCAGTATATGCAAGACATTCCTTAGGTGTGCATGTTTGTTATCAATCATACCTAAATCAAACACACTCCTGGAAGTTTCAACAGGGGGGGAAGTGATAAACTCACACACATGGATGTTAGTTTGGGATCTGGATTTGTTTGTGAGTGTGTGTGTGTGAGTGAGTGAGTGAGTGAATGAGTGAGTTAGTGTGTATCTGTGTGTGTTTGTGTGTTTTTTTTAGGACCCCCTCCAGCTGGTACTGTGTGTAGAATTACAGCCCAGGATTTGAGTGAGAGAGGACAGAGGGAGGGAGCGAGGGAGACCGAGAGAGAAAAGAAAACAGCTGTCAGACAATGAATTAGTGTCCTGCGAGCCGACTGGCGTTTTTCTGAGGCGCACACTACGTTAGCGAGCTAATGAGGTGTGGAAAACACACTCACGCAGGGACACACTCACACACGCCCCCGCACACACACCCACACACACCCCCACACACACACGCACCAGTCACCCATGCACAAACACTGGCAGAGACTCACACCCACACCAAATTCAAGCACGGCCACGTACACTTTGATTCTCCCTCCACCCCCCCCACTCCCCATATACACGCACACACACACACACACACAGTTATATCTTGTTTTGTGTTTCAAAACAAAAGCCAAGCTGTCGTACTATAAGCCAGAACTCATCCCACTGACACAGACATAGAAAATCATCACCAGAATGACCCAGGAGAGAACAGCCAGACATCCCAAATACATGTACATGGTTCTGGCCACCCAGAAAGCAGACAACCCCTTCACACAGCTTGACCTGTGGACCCGATGAACCGGTCCTCCAGCCTCTGTCTGTGCCGGTCTCCCCCGATCTGAACCAGAAAGAAAATCGCTACTTCTCTGAGAGAACAAGCATGTTCTACCACTGGTCTGCCTGTTTCTCTAAGAGAACCAACATGTTCTACCACCAATCTGCCTACTTCTCTGAGAGAACCAGAATGTTCTACCACTGGTCAGCCCGACTGGTCCAGACCATCTGGATCCAGTTAGCCTAAAGATAACAACACAGTCTCGTTTGTCTGAGAGAAAGACAAGGTTCACAAAGAGGTTCTGTTTGCTATTTTGGCCCGGCTCAAACACATTCCCAACAGCCTGGATGAGATGCAAAACTCTTAAGCTGTTTACTGACGCTGGGAAAAAGAGGCTGTTTGGCTCGCTGAATCACAGTCAGGGGAGCATTGATGAAGAGTGTCTGGGGAAAAAGATATGGTCATCATGTAGTAGAGTGGAACCACACATGGGCTCTGGAGTCCAGATTGGGGTTCTGATGGGGTTTTGGAGAACAGTAGAACCAGTAAAAGTATCGAAATAGCTCTTGATCTGGCCTGACTGGCCGTGTGCTCAGTTCAACTATGTGAAGGGTTCTGGTTATTCTCGACATTACAGCCTCACTTTTGTATACCAGGAAAGCGCTCTCAGATGTAATGTGGCTCAATCAATCTCAAAGTTATGCTTTTATGCTTCTTACAAAGATTAGGAGGCTGAATTACAACACATTGATTACAGATCAACAACTGAGGCCTCCAGCCCACCAAAACAATATCACATGCGAGCACACACATAGAAACACTCGCGTATGCACACACACACGTACACACATGCATGCACACACACCGCTGTGACGGGGCGAGCCTAATGAAGCAGCAGGTTAAAGGAACAGCAGCTCTCCACAGAGGGACAGTCTACAGTCATGTTGAATAGATGTGATCCCATTGACCAGTGGCTGTAAAATCTGCCTCAGACACACCCATAGCCAACACTGCAATACCCAAAACACCTCTGCTCAAGCAGTGATGTGCGCGTGTATTTGTGTGTGTGTGTTGTTCAGAGTAGGTCAACGGTATGATTCACATAGCAACCCAGTAATCTATCTGTTTATTCACAATCTCTCTCTCTCTGTGTCTCTATCCACAGCTATTTTTATCTTTGGCAAGGGGAGAGTATTGTTCTACGTACAGTGAGTAGATACTGAATGTCTGAAGACCTGACCACTGTGGTAAGTAATATCAATCTAACTAACAAGAGGATCAACTTCCTTTTCTCTCCTCCTTGTCCCTCACGTCCTCTGTCCTTCCTCCTGTTCATCTTCACCTCTGCCCCCACCTCTCTTCCTCCTCTCAGATTTGTCCACCTCTCGCTGACCTTCTCATTTCTGCTTTCTGCTTTATTGCTTTCTGCTTTATTGGCACCAAAGGATTCCAAAGAAAAGGCATGCAAACACTCAAGGCACCATGGTCGAGGTCCAGAAACTGGAGGAAAGTGAACATCTTTGAGAAGAGATGAGGACGCACTGTACAGACAGCGTGGTTTCACATGACCCTTTGTCATGGTGCTGGGGCACACCTTCTTTGAGACTGGGGCTTTGGTCACGTAAGCTGGTGGTTGATACCAGGAAAGCTGTGGGTGTGTGTGAAGGCAGGGGATAGAATGACTGGGATGAGAAGGTCTGGTCATGTGATTGAGTCTCTAGAGACTAAATAGAATGGGCTTCTGGGAACAGGTCTTCTATAGCCCTTTTTACAAGCAATGTCAAGGAGGGCTTCTTATATGCTCAAAGAACTGTACCTAAACCAACATTGTGTCCTTGCCCAAGGACACAATGTCATTTTGGCTCGACCAGGAATCGAACCGGAAACCTTCTGATTATTAGCCCGCCTCCATAACCGCTTAGCCACTTGACTCCCTCAGACAGAGATAAACTCTCAGGAAAAGTCTGAGGGAAAAATGGAAGGAACCTTGGGACGAGCAATTCAGAGAGGGATCCCCTCCTACAGAGACAGTCGGAGACACAGAGAGGAGTTGGCTGAATACCATTATGCAGTAAGAATGGGGATGAAAGTAAAAACTGTGCATGTGAATAGATAGGTGAAACGGATTGTCAGAGTTCTGAATAAGCACAGCATTTTCAGTGCTCTCGAAAGACTGGGCCTCCACACTATTACAGCTTCTCAACAGCACATTGAACTGGACTCCGAGCCAGGCCCTGGACTCAGATCATCCTTATATCCACAAACACAGGAAAAACTTCTCTCAATGGAAAGAGACAGAGGAGAGATAAAGAAAAGAGAGTGACATCAGATGAGAGAGAGAGAACAACCACACATGGGCTCTGGAGAACAGTAGAATCTGATTGGTTCTTTAGTCTAATAGAACTAGACCGGGGTTCTAAAGTATCTCTTGATGTGACCTGATTGGCCGTGTGCTCTGTTCAGCTATGGGAAGGGTTCTGGTTATTTATTAGCCTAACTTCAGTACACCAGGAAAGCGCTCTCAGATGTACTGCGGCTTAATAAATCTTAAAGTTATGCTTTTATCCTCCTTACAAAGATTAGGAGGCTGAATTACAACACATTGATTACAGAGCAACAACTGAGGCCTCCAGTCCACCAAAACAATATCACATGCGAGCACACACATAGAAACACACACGTATGCACACACACACACACGTACACACATGCATGCACACACACCGCTGTGACGGGGCGAGCCTAATGAAGCAGCAGGTTAAAGGAACAGCAGCTCTCCACAGAGGGACAGTCTACAGTCATGTTGAATAGATGTGATCCCATTGACCAGTGGCTGTAAAATCTGCCTCAGACACACCCATAGCCAACACTGCAATACCAAAAACACGTCTGCTCAAGCATTGTTGTGCGCGTGTATTTGTGTGTGTGTGTTGTTCAGAGTAGGTCAATGGCGTGATTCCCATAGCAACCCAGAAATATATCTGCTAATCACGATATTTCTCTCTCGGTGTCTCTATCCACAGCTATTTTTATCTTTGCCAAGAGGAGAGTATTGTTTTACGTACAGTGAGTATATATTTATGAAGACCTGAACACTGTGGTAAGTAATATCAATCTAACTAACAAGAGGATCATCTTCCTTTTCTCTCCTCCTCTCCCTATTCCCAGCCTCTCCTTTCGACACCACCCCTTCCTCTTACATTTACATTTAGTTATTTGCTCTTATCCAGAGCGACTTACAGTAAGTACAGGGACATTCCCCTGAGGCAAGTAGGGTGAAGTGCCTTGCCCAAGGACACAACATCATTTGGCACGGCCAGGAATCGAACCGGTAACATTCAGATTACTAGCCCGATTCCCTAACCGCTCAGCCACTTGACTCCCCTCTTCCTCCTCCTTATCCCTCATGTCCTCTGTCCTTCCTCCTGTTCATCTTCACCTCTGCCCCCACCTCTCTTCCTCCTCTCAGATTTGTCCACCTTTCACGGACATTCTCATTTCTGCTGTATCTCCCACAATCTCTACCTTAATTGGAGCCACATTACAGCAGCAAAGTGGACAAAAGAGTATATATAGAAATGTATAAAGTTAGTACAAGATACAATAAAAAGATAACACTAGTTGCATATGGAGACTAAATATAAATAAACACATATAAATATTGCACAGTAAGTTATTGCACTTTAAGTCTGTCCGTAAATTATTTAGAGCGGTTGAGTCCTGTGTGTGTTTGTGTGTGTTCTATTTAGAGCAGTGCTGGTTGTATAGTCTCACAGCAGCAGGAAGGAAGGACCTGCCTTACCGCTCCTTCACGCACTTAGGGTGAAGGAGCCGGTCGCTGAAGGAGCTGCTCAGTGCAGAGTCAGTGTCCTGCATAGGGTGGGATTCACTGTCCATCACTGATGAGAGCTTTGCTTCCATCCTCCTCTCTCCCACCACCTGCACTGTGTCCAAGGGGCATCCTAGGACAGCGCTGGCCTTCCTGATCAGTCTGTCACGTCTCCTCTTGTCAGCTGTTGACATACTGCTGCTCCAGCAGACCACTCCATAGTAAATGGATGACGCCACCACCGTGTCATAGAAGGTCCTGAGGAGCACTCCCCTGCACTCCAAACGACCCGAGTCTCCTGAGCAGGTACAGAATGCTCTGGCCCCTTCTTGTACAGTGCCATGGTGTTGTCAGTCCAGTCCAGTTTATTGTTCAGCTGATCACCCAGGTTTAAAGGAGAGGATCTGAGTCCAGGGCCTGGCTCGGAGTCCTGTTCAGTGTGCTGTTGAGAAGCTGTAATGGTGTGGAGTTTCCTGGTGGTTGATACCAGGAAAGCTGTGGGTTTGTGTGAAAGCAGGGGATGGAATGACTGGGATGAGAAGGTCTGGTCATGTGATTGAGTCTCTAGAGACCAAATAGAATGGGCTTCTGGGAACAGGTCTTCTATGGACTGGGACTCAAATCAAATTGTATTTCTATAGCCCTTTTTACAAGCAATGTCAAGGAGGGCTTCTTATATGCTCATAGAACTGTACTTACGTAAACCAACCTTAAACCCTCAAGGAAGACAGATAAACTCTCAGGAAAAGTCAGAGGGAAAAATGGAAGGAACCTTGGGAGGAGCAATTCAGAGAGGGATCCCCTCCTACAGAGACAGTCGGAGACACAGAGAGGAGTTGGCTGAATACCATTATGCAGTAAGAATGGGGATGAAAGTAAAAACTGTGCATGTGAATAGATAGGTGAAACGGATTGTCAGAGTTCTGAATAAGCACAGCATTTTCAGTGCTCTCGAAAGACTGGGCCTCCACACTATTACAGCTTCTCAACAGCACATTGAACTGGACTCCGAGCCAGGCCCTGGACTCAGATCATCCTTATATCCACAAACACTGGAAAAACTTCTCTCAATGGAAAGAGACAGAGGAGAGATAGAAAAAAGAGAGTGCCATCAGATGAGAGAGAGAGAGAGAGAGAGAGAGAGAGAGAGAGAGAGAGAGAGAGAGAGAGAGAGAGAGAGAGAGAGAGAGAGAGAGGGGGGGGGGGGGGGGGAGGAAAGAGGGGGAGGTGAGATGAGGAGAAGTGAGAAAGAGAGAGGAAGGAGAGGGACGCAGTCATCTAGTCATCCTGTCACCTGGATGAGTCTTATTACAGATATTTCAATGAGGTGTAATGTGTGTGTACGTGCGTGTGCTCACGTGCGTGTGCTTGTGTGTGTGTGTGTGTGTGTGTGTGTGTGTGCTTGCGTACTGCGTACGTGCACGTGTGTGGCTCAGGTTAATCAGCTGCAAATAAGCTTAAGTGAAAGATATAATGTCCTTATCATGGTTGCTATATATACCTCAACATGACTCTCTCTCTCTTCCACTCTATCTCTATCCCTCAGTGTCTATAGTATATCTCCGTCTATCCCTTCTAATCTGGGTCAAAGAGACAAGTTCCCTATGTGACGGTCAGATTGCTCTTTTGTTCAGAGCTCTGCTTTATGTTGAGACAGGCCTGCAACAGCGAATCCACTCGCTCCAGCTGAATCCTGACCCTTGGCTAGTCCACTCGCTCCAGCTGACCCCTGACCCCTGGCTAGGCCTGTTGGCTTAGCTTGATAGCTGTAGCTTGGCCTGGTGCTTCTGGCTGACTCTACTTGTATGGCAATGTCTTGTTGTTCTGGCTAGGTCTGGAAATGATGGCTATAGGTGTAGTGGTTTTGTTTAGGTCCGGTGGGCCTGGCTAGGTATAGAATAGAATCGAATAAATAGACTAGACTATATTAGACTAGTCGACTGTAGAGTACAATCCAATATAATAGAACAGAAAACAACTTTGTTGTTCTTTATTGTTATAGAACAATAGGGTCAGGTCAGGTGGGCCAGGCTAGGCATCAGGAGCAAAGCAGTTTATGACAATGACCTCTGACCTGAGGACAAGACCAGCGGCAGGGAGGTCGCTGCAGATTCAATCATCACCAGGAAACGTCTCAGTTTGTGTTTGACCTCTTGTTTAATGATGAAGACATCTTCATGTTCGACCCATCAGACATACAAGATCACACACTGCTCACACACTCCAAAGCGCTGCAGTGTCTAGTACACTTATAAAAATAACAATCATAAAAAATACATACTCAGGCTTTTTCTTTTTTTCTCTTTTCTGAAGGTTTGATTTGTAAAAGATTGCATTGAGACACAAATGAACATTTCAAACAACGCATACAAGACAATCCAAAGACCCACTGCCTTTATAACCACGGTAACCCAAAGCCTCTGTAACTACGGTAACCCCTCACCTGGCTGCATCTGCTGGTGAAGCTTTACAAAGGGGAAGTGACATCACATGGCACGCCACGTCCACAGGATTTCATAATTACATCAAGAAGCGAAAAGAAAACTATCACCGGGCCATTGAGAAAACCTGATTGGGTATACTTTTAAAGGGTGGGACAGTTCCCATGATTCATGGCAGGTTGGATTTCGGAGGATCAGCAGAGGAACCAACAGAGCAACACCCTATTACCAGCTACACCCATCTCACCTCTTCTCCAGCTCTCTCGACTTCATTCTCTTTCTCTGCTGCTCTCTCTCCCTCTCTCTCTTTTGCTCTCTCTCTGTTCTCTTTCTCTAATGCTTCAGCTTCATCCCAGCAGATAATTCTACACACCAACAAATGGTCTTACCCTCTGTTTAGCCCTCAAGTCAACATTGGGCACCAGGCAAACGGATAACAGTTGGCACTACACTTTCTGATGATTTCGTATGCAGTGACCCAAACACAGCCCAGTTCAGCCCAGAGGTGACCCAGGACTAGCCCTAGCCCACATACAGCCTAGCCCAGTTCAGCCCAGAGGTGACCCAGGACTAGCCCTAGCCCACATACAGCCTAGCCCAGTTCAGCCCAGAGGTGACCCAGGACTAGCCCTAGCCCACATACAGCCTAGCCCAGTTCAGCAGCAGCTGTGGAATTCCCTGCCAGGGTGTTACAGCAAACAATGTACCATCACCAGAGGTGTCTGCAAATATCTCCCTAAACACACCAGCTATCTGCCTGCCTGCCTGCCTTCCTGCCTCCCGGTCTGACAAGTCTGGTCTCATTTGCAATTAGCTCCATTCATGAAGGTTGGTTAAAGATGCATACAAAGCCATGGGATCATTAAACTCCAGGATTCTGTCTCTACTAATAAGATCAGCTTTAATAGGAATCAACAATATTTTCAAGATAAACCACAACAAAACAACATCAAACCCATTTTTGAAGAAAGCGGCGGAGCAGCAACTGCTCCCTCTGTTGTTTCTGGGAGAGAGACCGTGTGAGGCGGGGTTAGGGTGTGGGACTCACCTTCTCGGCAGTTCCCTAAATGTCTGCAGACGTACATAAAGTTTGGCCAATCAATGTATGAAGCAGGGCAAAAATCCCACCCCCTTGAACATCCCCAGTACAAACAAGAGACCCCAACCCTAATTCCCACAAGGCCTTGCTCCCTCTAACCTCCGCTAAGCTCTAGGCACTTAAAACACAATGTCACATACACATACACAGAATTTCGTTTAATCTCTTTACCAAACAACGGTTTCTTTAGGAACTCTAATTTGAGTCTGTGTGAGGTTGTAAGTCTGACAGCCAGTTCAGATTGAGGTCCATCGACCCAGAACCTGACAGGAAGTCCACAGAGCTCTGTGTTGGGGGGATGGGGGGGATCTGAGTCAGCAGGATTGCAGGACACACAGCTGAAGGCTCCAAGTCCATCAATCTGTGTTCATCTGTCTGCAGCACCAGTGGTTTGTTGGTTGGAGTTGTGCTGCAAGGATTCTCACATGCTTTCTTTGCTTTGCATTGATGACCAAACCTTAACCCCAGGTGTGGGCAGGTGGGGGCAGGGGCAGGGGAAGCGGTGTAGGACCCCCAGAGCAGTGAAGGGGTTTGGGGGGTACTCGAGAGAGCGTTCCAATCATACGTTAAAAGCCAGTCCTCACTGCCTACCGAGCCCTGGCTATCCTGATCTTACTGATCAAGCTCTGAAACAGACAGTCAAAACATTACGATTCAAATGTTGACATTCGAAACGAGAAGGCGAGGAAACCTCTTTCTCGGGCGACTCAGCTGCGAAACACCCCGCCAGGTGACTCCTGCATACAAACACGTTTCCCCTCTCTCCCTCTCCCCATTCCCCCCTCTCTTCCCATCCCTCCATCGCTGCAGGCTCAGTTGCAGGGCAGCCAGGTCGAGTAGGCATGCTGCTGACAAGTGAACACGGGCTGCACCTGCGCAATGTAATAGTTACTGAAGTTGCCGTCGGCGACGTAAGGGGCGGGCTGGTAGTAACAGGTCACGTTGGCCACGTTGGGGAAGACGTTCTGCTCGGCCAGCACGCGCACCGCCAGCATGGCGATCAGGCCCAGCGTCTGGCGCCGCTCGTGGCCCATCAGGCACACGGTGCTCTCGTTGACCACGCCGTGCAGCGTGATCAGGTAGTCGTGCTTGCGGTCCTCCAGGCCCGTGAAGTGGTTCTGCAGGTAGGACTCCAGCTTCCTCTGCTGCTCCAGGATGTCCGAGAAGTCGATGAAGAAGCGTGAGCACATGTAGCGCTGGAGGGACTTCATCTCCGTCTCCGAGTCGGCGCGGAAGCCCCTCACCAGCAGGTGGCAGTATTTCAGCAGCCCGCCGCCCCGGATCTCCTCCGGGTTGCGGGTGCAGATGATCTTGTGGCGCAGGTGGTCAAGGGCCTGGCCGAAGTCTCCGAAGACGCTCTCGCCCACGATGGTGGGGTGGAAGGCCGGTGCCATGGGGTTCTCAGAGCACTCGTAGAAGAGCAGGAGAGAGTCCAGCTGGATCTGGAAGGAGTCCACACTGAACTCAAACTGCCTGCGGAGGGAGTCCACGAACTTCAGCTCCACGTTCTTCCCTCGGTTGTTGGAGAGCGAGATGAGACTCCAGCGGTCGGAGTCATTAGACACCTTTACCATCTTCTGTACGTAGGCCTCCTAGGACACACACACACAGGGGAATTATGTAACTGATGGTCATTGCAATCATCTGAAGTGATTAAGATCATTAAGAGAAGCAAGTCATATTATTTTACATCTGACATTTAAAACCATTAATTTATAGCCTGAGTGTCAGACTCCATTCAAAGGGACACTGCTGGCCGAACAGTAGCCGACAGGCGACTGAGACATCCGCTTTCAATTGGTTTAATGTAAATCCGCTTAACGGCAGCAAACCAACATTTTACTATCAGTAGGCTATAGGCAACACCGGACCAACGCTTCTAACTGGCGTCAAACACTTTCACCTAATCAGACTCTTAGCAATGTAGGTTATAAATACAACCTACATACGTATGTAGGCTACGCTATACATAAGATACATATAGCCTAGTAATCCCGTTTTAATTTTTTATGATGTAAAATATTATATGATATCGTTTCATATATATGATTTTACATCTCAGAAACTAAGATATACCTTTAAAGTTAATGGAGTTATTTTCTTCTTATTCACTCCGTCGGGTAGGAAATCCAGAAGGCAGTCCAAAACTATATCCTTCACAATCTGGAAGTCAATTTCTCCCTTCATATCCGCGCAAAATATCAGGTCGAGGTCCTTGTACCCGAGCCCACTGTCCTCGTGAAGAACGTGGCTGGCAGCAGACCCGTTTAACCTAACGTCCCTGACATTGATATGCTTCTCCTCCATGCGGCTCCGGACCACCTTCACGATCTCCAACGGTTTCATCTCCAGTGTAGGGAAGTTCCCACGGCCATGGATGGGGATGGTCTCCGTAAGAATCGCGTCCAGCCGCTGCACTTGCTCCCAGCTGAGGACGCTGACATTGCTATTCTCCAGCTCATTTAGGGAACTAGCAGAGCCAGAAGAACTGGTGTCGTCCTCTGACATTGTCGATTAAATAAAACCGATTCAGATTAAAAAAATTACTGATCTATTAAGTTTTCAGTAGCCTAATGATCAGTGGTCCAACTCAGACTTACACGCAAAAAACAGTATAGGGGATCAACGTCAAGATAGACAGCATCAGTATCCTCAGTGAGTAGCCGTTTCCGTAACCTTACCCTATCTTACAACAAAAATAAACAATATCAAAGTAACTGATCTGCACTCGTTTGCGAAAGTGCGCAGTGAAAAGCAGACGCTGAGGTCTGCAGAATATATATATATATATATATGCCTTTAAGAAAAGACAAACGATAGCTTCCCTTAAAACTTGTCCTTGCTTCTGCTTTCTCCTATCCAGGTTTTAAAACGCGGACATCATCGCGCGCGTGCAGTCCCTATATGTGAGTCCGAGTGCTGCGTATTACAGTATGGAAGCAGCTAGTAAGCCAAGGGGTTCGCCTTTCAGTCCGCGAGTACATGGCTAAAAAGAGGCACGCCTATGATTTTATAAATTTGCATGAATAGCCTACGCGAGTCGCACTTGGCACGCGGTCCGATGATAAACCCTCTTTGGAATCCCGTGGGTTTTGACGCGCGAGTCCTACATATTTTATTGCCTCTACCCAGAAACATAAATAGAATCCTCTCAGTTGTAACCGTGTTCTTCAGACTTCGCTATCTATTTTGCTGATCCCGCTTCATTTCACCTGATAGAATAGCTTTACCCCTCCGTCATAGAGTTGACTCTCCGTTAACACTTGTCTCTGGAAGACAAGTTCTGTTCTAGAGATGCCCGAGGCAGTTGCTCACGCCCCTCTCTTTCTCCGGAGTGACAACCATGCTCACCAATAACTGGTCGTCTTTCGCTACAGCCTCGCCCAAAAACATCACCTCCACCACACTCTTTGGCTTAAGGGTACACTAAGACAGTTATATAACATTTGGCGTCCATTTAAATACATGCTAATTGCTCCATGTTGAATTCGTTTAAAACAAGAAAGTTAAGCCTTAAATCATTGCACTGCTGCCTGCATTCATGGTAGAATATGCTAAGTCATTATTATGGTCTATATAAATTATTTCAGACACAGATCTTCCTGGTAACTCTAAGGTACTTTACCAGTTCGGTTCGCTTCGTTTGGCAATGCCAGATCGCTCTCTGTGGGCTGAGATTGTCTCCATCCACGTTTATGTATAGTTTTAAGTATCAAGCCACTGCAAAATGTGCAATGTTGAGCCTATAGGCTCAAACCTATAGGTTTCCTGGAATAGATTTGAGCTGTTGAGGAAACACGGTGTCATATTTTCTCTAATCTCATTAGTTAAGCCGATACTCATTATCTTTGACTCTGCCTTTAACCCTCGTGCTGCCTTCGGGTCACATGACCCAAAGGTTCATAACGAACCATCGTTGTGTTTACCCAATTTTACCCAATACAAAACCAAATAAAAATAATTTTCTTTTAACCTTCGCAATGTGGGGGGTCTGAGACAGCCCAACGGTTAAAAGAAAATGCTTCACTTTGTTTTTGTATGCGGTAAAGTTGTCGCAATACGACGGTGGGTCACAATGACTGATGGGTCAGAACGACCCGAAGATAACACAAGGGTTAAGACGTGTTGGCTGCTTCTGTGCTCTGTCTGTAAGACCTGCTTGACTGGTTGTTTTACTGCTTGTTCTAAGACCTGTGGGCTGTTTCAATGCTCTGTTCACCTGTTTGACTGGCTGTTTTACTGCTTGTTCTAAGACCAGTGGACTGCTTCAGTGCTCTGTCTACCTGCATGACTGGCTGTTTTACGGCTTGTTCTATAAGACCTTTGGGCCGTTTTAATGCTTTGCCTACATGCTTGACTGGCAGTTTTACGGCTCGTTCTATAAGACATGTAGGCTGTTTCAATGCTCTGCCTATAAGACTTTCAGGCTGTTCCACCATTCTGTCTCTCTGGCTCTAACTCTGACCTCACAGTATCTACCTAAGCTTCCAACAGCTCAGAGATCTTATCTCACTGAGCTAGAGATGTTAGTGGGTGAGAAGATGACAGTCTGTAGAAGTGTGTGTGTGTGTGTGTGTGTATGGGGAAGCAGTGTCCGCCGTGTCAGAGTAGGGCAGCTGTCACTGGGAATCCATCAGGTGGAGTAAAGCTGTGCGTCACAGCAATCACCTAGGACTGTAAACCCAGTTTATCTCATTTGCTCTGTGACACAGGCAGCCCAGCCAAACACACACACACACACACACACACACACACACTACATTACACAGACTGTTCATACCACGTTCACAAAATATGTATATTTGCATTCATAAAAATGCATTGGAATCCTGTACAGTGTAAGCTGTCTTTTGATAGGCTGGCAGCAGCGCAGGCTGCTGCCAGTGTGTGGAATTGTGAAAGAGCACATCTGGAAATATGGAGCTGGTCTTTTACGGCATCTCCGGGCCTCCTGAGCTCCTTAATAAATGATCATGATGGTTGGGCCCAGTGAACTGTTAAGAGAAACCTGGGTGTTTCCTGTGCCAGCCATGTGACAGGGCTGCTGGATTTTTACCCTGTGATGTGCAGCTTCTCGGTGGAGTGCCACATCACCTCTGTCTCTGAGCTCATCCCATGGTTAGGCCCGTGGGGAGCGTTGAATCAAACGTCTCACTCCTTGCCTAGACATGTCCAATGACAAAAACAACAATACTGTTTCCTTCATAGCTCACAACCTGTTGGTAACTGGACTGGATGGAGCAGACAGATTAGCTGAAGTTCTGAAAGGAGTGACAGTGATCGGTTTGTATGCTAGATGGAGCAGAAATGGACCGGCTGAAATTCAGCAATTTGCTGAGTGACAGTGATTGGTTGGATGACTGGAGGGAGCAGTCTGGGATTGGCCGCAATGCATGATGGTGTGTTTTTGGAAAAAGATCAACCCTGACCGGGGCGGTGTATGGCCAGAGAGACCACAGAAACAGCTCCAGAGAGACCATGCTGTGCAGGGTCAACTGGCGTTTGAAGAACAGACTGATCCAACAAACCACCTCATCTCTCTAGCAGGAGGTTGTTATGCTGCAGCACCGACCACTGACTCGCCAACCCAGTAACTATCTGGAGGTGCATGTTGAAGGGAAACAGAAATACAAAAACACCTGTACACACACACACATCGCCACCACCATTAACACTGCCACAATCTGACTAATGTGCACAGACCTGCCAGAGCGAGAGAACTGGAAGAGATGGTAATGATGGAAAAGGATGATGATGTCTGCTGTTAATGCTTTCAAGGTAGGGTGAAAAAACCCCACTAGGGGTGATTCCCTCTCTCTCTTTTTCTCTTTCCTTTCTTCCTTTCTCAGCGGTCTCTCTGTCTCTCTCCTCATCTTCACCTGACCTCAACTCTGTTCCTTCCTGTTTCCATCTCGGTCTTTCTCTTCGGCCGTGGAAACAGCCTATGTGCGCGTGAGTGTGTGTGTACGCATGTGTGTGCATATGGTGGATGTGGGGGTGGCCTCACACAGCTGGCTTCACCATCTTTCTGGGTGTGCGGGGGTTTGAAAACAAACCGTCCAGTGTTGATGGCCGCTGCACAAGTGGCCGAGCCGCTGGAAACCCCACGAAAGATGCCTCCTCGTCCCCGACACGATTCTGTTCCGAGGAGCAAATATCCAACGGATAAACAACACGCTCTCGAGCGACGCCACGACTTTCTGCTGTGTCCCTCCTCGACACCGCTCCCCCTCTCCGTTCTCCTCAGTTCCTCCCTGTCCCTGGCCCCCGGGCCGGTGCTAACTGGATTTCCAGGCGGGTCGTATTAGCCGAGTGATATTCCCAGCGCCGCTGGAACAGTTAGTTTTGGGTGTTTGTCAGGAGCTCCTGAATGAAATGGGTTTTCCAGCTCACTTTGGTCATTTTCACTGGTCGCAACCAACAGTGACAGTACTGTGGAGAACTCCTCTGCTTTTACAGAGCAGGGTTATGTGGGCTCACTGCAGTGTTTTTGTCACACATGCCACCTCGTGTCACATTTCGGGAAGCTGTGGTTTTAAGTGCGGGGTGTGTGTCATGATATGTGTGTGAAAAGCCTCAGCTTCTGCTGTACATAGGGGTTCCATGCTGTTTCTGCAGTGTGATGTTACTCTCTACATTTTCCATTTTAATACTGTATGGTATGGAAAAAAGTCATATATACATATAACATGCGTGCCATACACATTTCAAATGTACTGCATATGTAGACAAATAGATGGATACATGAATACGCGAAAATGACGTTCTCCCAGTCTGTCTTCCTTCTCTGTTCTGGTACAGGGTGGGACTGGTTTGGTCCAAGTCTGGCTTGGTCTGGTCTGGTGCAGGACTGGTGTAGTCTGGTCCAGGCCTGTTCCGGTCCAGGACTGGTCCAGGCCTGGTCTAGTCTGGTCCAGGACTGGTCTGGTCCAGGCCTGGTCTAGTCAGGCCTGGCCTGGTTCTCCTTTGTCCACCTCCATCAGCAGCTCTTCCCCCTGGAGCGCGGCACAATGACTTTCCCATCTGCCCAGTCAGACCACTGTCAGGCGCTCCCTGTCCCTGTGCCGGAGGAATGTGCTCCCAAAATGCTTTGCTGCTCTGTGGAGCTCATCAGATCCCCGGGAATGTCAACCTTCCCAACTGTCATCACAAAACAGTCACTGTGCCCAAACCGGACAGATTCTAGATCATTATGGTGATGTAACTCTGGGCCTGGAGAACCATGATCACATACGTATGGAAGTCTCTCCTAAAGCCAGTCTTTGCAATGTGGATCGCATAAAAACAACTATAGATTTGACAACACTGTAACTCACTCCCACAGCATTCACCGTTTATTATTCTGAATTGTTACCCATACCGGTAATAACAGTAAGTTGTTTTTTAGGTTGATTGCGTAACTGGCACCATCAGAACTACGTGAGAGGTAACAGTCTCGGTTTCCATGGTCCTGTCGATCTTAAACACAGTGAGAATGTATCTTCATTACAGCCACCTGTCCATCTGCCACCCCCCCCCCCACCACCACCACCCCCCCACCCCTATCTGCCCCCTCACTGACTGATTGGTCTTAATGTGTAATTATCAATTCTCTTTCTGGTTCCTCATGTGGTAATCTACTTGCAATTAGAGCTAATAAAACCACTCTATCAGATACACCCCTCCTCCCTTAATAGTTCCAGCTAATGAATCTCCTCATTCAACACTCTCTCTTTCCCAGTCAGGGTCAAGACTTCCCATCAGCCGAGATGACACCCTAATGGTTGCTAACTCATGCAGGGCAGAGCTCGTTTCGGAAGACTGACAACATGTTATCGCCATTACCTTCCTCCTTTATTTTCTTGCTGCCTCGCCCTTTTCCTCTCTTAATGGCCGCTAACCCACGCCGAGCCGAGCGTGTCACAGGAGACGCGCTACATCCAAGACCCTGGTTAGGCTGAGGGATTCGGCACCCGCGATTAGCTCTGATTTGACGAGGCAATACTCACCACAGCAACAATGGAGATGTTCAACTACCTCCCCTCTTCTCTCATCCCTTTCCCTACCCATCCTCCTCTCCCTACCCATCATCTCCTCAGCTGATATCGCTTCTTCTCTCCGGTAGTCCAGTAAACACACTTGTGTGTGACACAGTAACAAGACAGTAGTCAGGGTCACTGAGCAGGTTGGATTTTTATTGCACGCCATTTTGTCTTCGTACAAGGAGGAGGGGGGGGGATACCAAGCCAACACATGGGCTCTGACTCCAGGCTTACATAGCTGGCTCCATAAACAAATCAAAACAAGAGAGCCAGCCAGCAGAAAGAAAGTCAATTGTTGTGTCGGTATGTGGTGTGTGTGTGTGGCGTGCTGCAATCTGGTAAGAGTGAAAGCAAGGCGCATTCCCTTCTCCAACCCTTGTACATTTTGATATAGAGAGAGTAGCTAGCTGCCTCCTTCTCCTTCCAAACACAGTGTGCAGTATCACACACACCCTCCCCCCCCCACACACTTCACCTCCATAAACATTCTCAGCAGAACTGTGCGACTGAGAGCGGAGTGTTGAAATCGAGAGTAGCGAACTGCTTCCCTCGCCTTCCAAACACAGTGTGCAGTTTCTCACACACCTTCCCCCACCACACACACACACACACACACACACACACACACACACATCCCCTCAATAAACATTCTCAGCAGAACTGTATGACTCAGGGCAAAGGGTTCCTAGGTATCACTCAGGTCAGGCTGCCCTCTACTAAATAGGCATAAAGCTTAGTTGCCTCAACACTGCACAGCTGGGTATCGTACTTTGGACCCAATTGGTAGTTCTAAATTCAAAACTGTCCTTGCCGAACACAATTTACACATATTTGGAAGGCAGGATCATTTTGGAAAATCATTCTCGTTTGGCAAGTATCTGCAACACAGAGCTGTTCCAGATGCACGGTGTCATGTCGGAGGGTTAGGTTAGGGTGGATGTTAAAGGTTGCGGCTACATTATGCAATGTCTTGGAAGCAGAACGTGTTCATGTGCGTCGGTGGGTCTGTCGATGGATGGATGGTATTGTAACTGACGCTGTGTGTGTGTGTGTCGTGCAACAGGTTTTTGTGCGAGTGCGTGTGGTCTAATGTTTGTTCCAGGTGGGCGTGGCCACAGGGCCTTGGCTGGACCTTTCCACCACCACCAGCTCCTCAGGGTTGCCACGGCTACTGTAGTGGACAAGCAGGTCATGGATTGCCCGCTCCTCAATCTGTGGGGAGGGAGGGGGAGAGAGAGAGAGAGGTGGCAGGGAGGGGTTAGAAGGGGAGAGCGAGAGAGCACTAGTGTTTGTGTGAGACAGGAGCAAGGCAGACACACGAACACAGACGTAAACACACCCGGACACACACACATACGCTCACCTGGATGAGGGCCAGGGGTTTCTCTCGGCTGCGGATCAAGGCGGCCTCCTGCTGCCTCTCCTCCTCCACGATGGAGGCAAAGGTTACCATGGCGCCCACGGGGGGGCTCCCTGCCGCAGCCGCCCGCACCCAGGGGCTGACGGGAAAAGGAATGACGTGGAGGATCAACAGTGGTAACCAGGGGCGACAGGCGGACAGCACTACCCCTACACCACTACAGTTACTCTAGAGCCTGTGTGTGTGTGTGTAACACCAGACTTTCTGTGGTGATCAGAAGCGACACAAGGCTCCGGCCTAATCTCATCTGATCAGCCTCATGCCCTACTCTGGACTGGACTGGACCAGACCAGGCCAGGCCAGGCCAGACCAGACCGCTATCGAAGGACTGTACACAACACAGGTGGGGGAGGGAGTACGGCTAAGAGAGAGAGTTATCTCTGTGTGTCCTGATCTTAACTCACGGAGTCACTAACTTCTGCAAACGTACCCCCACACACACACACACACACAGACAAGTGCTCACAGGCACATCCTCCCAAACACTTGTTGCGACACTTGTGGTGAGATAACATCAACGATGTCTGTCTCTGAGGTCTTAAACTAGCTCCTTCCACCGAGGGGAGGGCCGGGGGGTACGTTTGCAGAAGTTATTGACTCAGTGAGTTAAGATCAGGACACACATGTGTGGTATGCATGCGTAAGACAGTGTGGATTTGTCAGAGGTTTCCTGTGTTGAACGGCGATAGTGTCACCATGGGACAACAGTGCCATCACGTGGACTACACTGGAATCGCATGATTCGCGATGTACACGTCAAGTGTGTCCGTTTGTGAGTCCGTTGTGTCCCTGTGTGTCTATCTGTACTGTGTGTGTGTGTGTGTGTGTCTTACCCAGCTGGTTTCCCAGGCTCACACTTCTCAGGTTCGGCAGCAGATTTGAAGGTGACCCTCCTTGCTGCAGAGGCCGCTGGTCCCTGTCCTCCCGGCCCGACAGCCCTGCCTGGAGCCCCAGGATGCCCTTGGACCCGGATCGCCTCCTCCGCCAGGAGGTCCCTAAAGGAGCGAGAGGAGGGGGGGGACTGGACCGTCTTGGCCCTGGAGTGGGGGGGGGGGGGGGGGGTGGATGGGAGGAGGAAAAGTGGGAGACGAAAGAAACTATCAGCAAAACCCTGTCCATCGACATCAGTCCTTCCTGGCCAGATTAGGCCATCTCTTTCAGACTAGGTGCGTTTGATCAAGCTCTCCTTGTGCACCGGGTGGGTGGGTGTCCTCAACCTCACTACCAACAGAATGGGCTTCTTTTTTTTTTTTGCCCAGTGAGACAACAAGGGATAAAAACAAGACAAGCGCCTCAGCAGCGTAGACAGCAGAGACACGTACCATGCTTTGATGCTCTTCGGGGGGCTGAGGGTCGGGGCGGCCCTGGGGACCGCTGCCTCCACACTGCCCTCCTTGGTGGCCTGGGCCATTATCTTCCTCTGCTTCTGGGAGAGTTTGGCCGGGATGGGGGAGGGCTTGCTGCTGTTGGTGCTAATGTTGGGGGAGGTGAGGGAGGACAGACGGCGGCAGGAAGGAGAAAAGGAGGTAGGGAGGAGAGATGGGGGGGCAGGGAGGAGAGAGGTGCAGGGGGGGAGGGGGGGTAAGGCAGGAGTGGGGAAAAAAAAATCAGGAGCTGTCAGACATACAGACAGACATGAACCTGTGTTGGCCTGAATGCTTCAGTTCACAGACAACATCCTGGTTCTATTTTCTCATGGACACAGGCAGGAGGAGAGCACGTACAGGGCGGGGCTTCTAGGCGTGGCTCTCAGGCTCATCTGGGAGGTGGCCTCCATGTCCATGATGGCTCTGAGGTCCAGGATTGGCGGGGTGCAGACAAGACTGGAAGAAAGATGGGGTGGGGGGGGGATTAGTGTAACCATCAGTAGTGTACCCATCGCTTAACACCGCACACCCAGCCTGGCCTCACCTAGTGATGGCCTCTGGGGCGGAGCTGCCCGAGGAGTCCCTGGGGATGGGCTCTGTGGCGGAGCTGCACGAGGAGGCCCTGGTGATGGGCTCTGTGGCGGAGCTGCACGAAGAGGCCCTGGGGATGGGCTCTGGGGCAGAGCTGCGTGGGTGAGGGAGTCCGTTCCTCAGGGTGGAAGGGGTGCTGGAGGGGGTCCTCCTCCGCTGGATTCCAGCCCTCTCATCCTGCACACAACACAGCAACTGTGGTTAAATGCACCATCTGAGTGTTAGTGTGTGTGAGTGTGTCTGTGTGTGTATGGCACTGTAGAGCAGAGCTCTCCAACCCTGTTCTTGAAGGGCTACCGGCCTGCACCGACCACACTTAGTTGATCAGATTTAACAGTAGTTATCTGATCAAGCAGGTAATTATTACAATAATTAGGTGTGCTAGATTAGTGTTGGAGGGAAAACCACCAGGCAGGTAAGCTCTCCAGGAACAAGGTTGGCGCCCCCCGCTGTAGGGGGCGTGTGCGTACCTCTGTCCTGTGGAGGCCGATGGGGGACTGCAGCTCGCGGGGGCTGCCCGCCCCCACGTAGCTGCCCTCCGAGTCCGAGGTCAACAGCTCCTGCAGGGACTCCATGGAGCTGCTCGCCCCTGGTTTCACCAGGCCTGGGGGGGTCACTGAGAGGGGCGGCAGGGGGGGGTATAAGGGGGTCACTGCTGATTAACTTTGATTGACAACGATGACCCTACAGTGAAATGACCTTACACTACTGCATGTGTGTGTGTGTGTGTGTGTGTGTGTGTGTGTGTGTACCTGGAGTGGTTGCGGCGGGGGGGCTCTGGATGATGTCAGAGAGGTTGTACCCCCCGAAGCTGTCGGAGCGTCGCCGGGGCTTTCTCTTGGCCTTCATCTTGGCCTTCTTCAACAGGCTCTCCCTGAGGAGAGAGGACGATGAGGGCGGGGAGGGGAGGGAGGACAGGGAGGGAGGAGGACAGGGAGGGAGGAGGACAGGGAGGGAGGAGGAGGGAGAGAAAGGCGGAGAGGGAGGAGGACAGGGAGGGAGGAGGAGGGAGAGGAGGGCGGAGGACAGGGAGGGAGGAGGACAGGGAGGGAGAGAGGAGGAGGGAGAAGAGGGAGGAGGACAGGGAGGGAGGAGGAGAAGGGACAGGATGATATAGTGATCTTATACAGTCCTACTGTTTTTGCCATAATATAGTCTACTCTTTTATAGGTTTGTATACATTCCTGGTCCGCCCTACCTGCAGCTGTAGTCCGTCTCTGTGTCTCCTCTGGGGCTGAAGGGCGAGTCTGGCTCCTCCTCCTCGTACACACTCAGGTCCGGAGCGTCTGGGTAGGGGGTGATCTGACGCTTCTGCATTGCAGGGATCTGACAGAGGAAAACACAGAGCGAGGGAAAGAGAGTATGAGAGAGAGAGAGAGAGAGAGAGAGAGAGAGAGAGAGAGAGAGAGAGAGAGAGAGAGAGAGAGAGAGAGAGAGAGAGAGCAAGAGAAGAGGGGAAAGAGGAAAAGACAGGGACAACAGAGAGAGGAAGCAAGGCATAGACAGACAGGTAGGTTAAACACGACCACAGCACCACACCTTAACCGGACCTCGTAGAGAAGCTAAAAAAGGTGCTCCAAGGCAGCCCCAGGAGCTGTGAGGGGGGCATGCCCCTAACCCCACCCTGGGCCAGACTCACCATCCTCCTGTATGACGCAGACAGCTCCAGCAGGACCTCATCGCTGAGGACATCCAGAGCTCTGAAAGGAACAGAGCACTTAGAAAAAAACTAAACAGAAACACAACCTTCATCCCCCCGCCCCCCCCCCCCCCGACCACCACAGGCGCAGGCTCCTCACCGGGTCTCCAGGAGGGCGGCCATGTTGAGCACTATGAACTGCAGACAGGACAGCTTCAGCTGCTCTGCGTTGTACACGGCAGAGAACTCCAGCAGCTCCGCAGCGTTCTTCAGAGTCACTGAGGAGGAGGGGAAGGAGGCGAGCGAGGAGAGGAGGAGGCCAGCGAGGAGAGGAGGAGGCCGGCGAGGCGAGAGAGGAGGAGGCCAGCGAGGCAAGGAGGGAGAGGAGGAGGCCAGCGAGGAGAAGAGAGCAGGTTAAGATTACGGGTTTATAAGGAGAGACTGAGAGCCTGACTCGAGCTCTAGAACACCATGTCTTGCCAGAACCCTTATTGTGAAGTGGAGGTGGAAGGTTGGATGAAGGGGAGAGGGTGAGAGAGAGCAGAGGGTAGGAGAGGCGGAGATGAAAGGTCTGAAGAAAAAACGTGAGAGAGAGCTGGATGAGAGGGGTGTGGGAGAGGGAGGAGGGCTGAGGTCAGGAGCGTACGGTTCTCTGTGATGGCCACCTCGCACATCTCCTTCAGCCTGCTGATGAGGAGCTGGTCCGCCACCACCAGCACTCCGCACACAAACTCCACGCTCAAGGACTCTGGGGGGGAGGAGACACGGGGGGGAGGGGGAGTCAAGAGGAGAGAAGGGAAAATGTATTAATATTTTTTTCAAATGCTGCTTTTCGACAACCAGTCCATCCATGTCGGAGGTGTTTTTGATGAAATTCTCACTAAATAATAATAAACTTCTGAGTTGACATTAATACGTATCTGAATATACTGTTCTGGGATGGGTTTAGCTCAGCATTTGACCAAACCACATACCTAGGGTGTAGGTATGTGGTTTGGACATTCTGTGAGGTGTGCGTTTGCGTGTGTGCGTGTGTACCTCTGATGGTCGGGGACTCGTCAGTGTAGACGTACTCCAGGATCACCTGCAGGATCTCTGAGCTGGTGGGCATCTCCAGAGCACTGCATGAGGTGGCCTGCAGAGGGCGCACCCAAGCACCAACAACACCAACCAGACCATCGTCACATCACTCCACACCAGAGTTTTACATCCCTGAACTACACGCCAGACAATCTGACATTAGATAATCGCGCTCGAACAGAAACTCGGAACACAGGCCTACCTCGATCCAGGGGTTCCCCAGCATACTGTTGAAGTACTCTGCGGAACAAAGAGAGAGAACACGCTAGAACGATGGCGTCGAAGATCGAGAGCACCACTTTCCTCGGGTTAATCAGCACGCCTCGCAGCCAAGAGCAGTCCAGTTGCGACAGAGCAGCGACTCACCAAGGCGGGCACACAGCACACACTTGTGGCAGGGGAACTCCTTGCCATCTTCAGACCTCAAGGTCACATCACACAGGTAGGAGCTATGGAGAAACACACACACACACACACACACAGATGAGTGTCTACCTATTTATCCCCATCATCACGTTACACAGCAGGGCTCGTCTTACACACTCAGCTCACCATTTCTTGGGGTTGAGGCAGGGCTTGTTCCCCGTCTTTTTGGGCACCACGCTGATCTGCCCGTTCTCAAACTTCACCCCGTCCAGCCTGCCGACCACACCGCCCAGGGAACATCATCCATCCACAATCAAACACATTAGAACATACCTCGACACCAAACACAACCGCAAAAGATACTTCGCTACAAAACACACAGTGGAGACGAGTTAGGTTGAGCCCTCACCGTGCAGATAAACTACCTATGCCCAACTTCTTGGCCACGCCCTGCAAGGTCTTGACCGGGTTGGCCCCTCCCTCCGTGGTGCCCGCCTTGCCAGCCTTGCCCTTCTTCCCAGGCTTGCTACCTTTCCCCTTGGCCTTGTCCCCGTCGCTCCTGGCGTAGGGGGGCAGCGAGCGGTAGACGTCCAGGGCCGAGCGGCTCCTCAGCCCGTCCTGGAGCCCCAGCTCCTCCAGGGTGGAGATGAGCTGCTCCTGGCCCAGCTCGGGGCCCCGTCCCTGGGGAGAGACGCGGGGCCGGGCCCCCGCCACCAGCATCTGGCAGCAGTCGGTGTAGATGAAGGTGAGGGCGTGCTCCAGCATCTCGGCGGACACCTTCTCCAGGACCAGCAGGTCGCAGCCCACCGCGTCCTCGCTCCTCCTCACCTCGCCGTCCCCGTCCTCGCTGCCGCCGCGCACCGCCAACAGCTGCTTCCGGAAGAACTCGGACCTCATGGACAGGACGTACTTGTGGGCGGGGAAGGCGCGGTCTCCGGCCTGCAGCGTGACGTCGTGGATGCTGTCCGTCTCGTCGGCCTCCTCCAGCAGCCGCTGGAAGTGTTGGGTGAGGGAGGAGGGGGAGACGGAGGGGATCTCATACAGGCTGGGGGGGAGGAGAGGAGAGGACAGGAGAGGAGGGGGAAGGAGAGGAGGGTCAGCCTTCCATATCCTACTCCAAACCTCACGCCATAAGAACAGTTTCTTTCCATCTGCTACTGGCCTCTTCAACAAGGCCAAGGACTCCCACTGACATTCATTCATTTAACTATCATAAGTCCATCTAATGGCAATTACACTATGCATAAGCCACCTTACCTCAGTATCTGATTGCACTGTTGACCACTCATGCTGCTCATTCTATTCTTATTTTTATATATATTTTATTTCATATTTAAATTATTTTATTCTTAGATTGTTTAGTTCTTAGAAATAGTTAAACTTTTGTACTTTTACTTAATTTAAGATTCGTATATGTTTAGTGTTTTGCACCTTCCTGCCACAGTAAATTCTGTGTTTGTATAACATACATGGCGAATAAACCGAATTCTGATTCTTAGTGTCTATGTTCAACCATTCCAAGGCTCCTCGCGCTCAACGTTACAAAGTTCCACGCCCCCTACCTGGTTTTGGGGTCCGACTGCAGCATGCCAAAGTTACGCCCCTTGGTATCCATGGTGACGCTGACCGCCCGGTGGACGTACGGAAGCTTGTCGAGGCGGATCCTCTCGTAGGCCCCGCCCCCCTCGCCGTGGCCACACCCCTCCACAGCGCCGTCTGGACAAGACAAGAGACGATGACAAACTGCTTGGCCTAGACAGAGAGAAATACAGGCCGCACGCAGGCCCGTTTCTAGAACACACCGAGTTAACCCAGTTCTCGTCTGAGAAATATTAATAGTCTCTAATTGTGGAGCAGGTTTTCTCTTGACACTATAAGAGACAGCAAGTCAGAACACACACAGATCGTCCTTGGCACTAATCACTGAAATACTGCTCGGAAATGTCCGCTTCTAGTCCTCCCTGTGCTTCCGGCACACGCTTTTGTACGTAGCTCCTAACCAAAGCGTCCTCTCAACAAAGCCGTGTTCACGGGCGTCTGACCTTTCCTCTCGCCGGCCTTCCTGGGGTCCCCCAGCCACTGGCCGCTGAAGCCCTCGCCCTCCGGCGTGATGAACATCAGGCCGCCGCGGCTGAGCGCCATGTCGGACATGAACACCTGCCGGCCGTACGCCCAGCGCACCTGCCGCACCGGGCTGCCGCTGGAGCGCCAGCAGAACACCTGGAGGACGGGGGGGAGACAAGGGGAGAATGGTAAGCCAGTAGATTGGCCATTAGGGACGTTGGGCTAATGTATCTCTGGCCTGATTGGGGTTTGCTGTGTGACCAATTCTGGTCAGAACCCTGCACCTTCCGCCCACCCCGATCCCCCGGGTCGTCATACCCACCCTGCCGGCTTGATCCAGGGCCAGGATCAACACCCTCTCCCCCCCGCTCTCATTCAGGACCTGGGGATCCACGCGGTGGTCCAGACTACCCCCGCTCACCAGAACCTTCCGGATGTTCAACTGCCTGAGGGGTTGGGTTGGACAGAGGGGAGTCAAAAAGTGGAGAGCTGGGCCGGTATGACTGTCACACTCCATCCCACTAGGGAGAGACCAACACCGACCTGGACGCCAGCTTCTTGCACTGGTAGTCCGCCAGCAGGTAAACATCCCCCTTCTCCGTCACCACGACCGTCGCCCCATTACTGGCTGCTGCCATGGCGATGGTCACGTCCTTGTGGTGCAGGGCAGAAACCTGGCGAGGAGCGGTGACACATTTCTCTCCGTTGGGGTCCAGCAGGTAACCTGAGGGTCAAAGGTCACAGAGCAGAGAGGGTTTGGGTCACGAACGAGGTCAAATGAAAAGCAGGACGACTGTGATGATACATGAACATAATGATGTTACATTGTTACAAAAGACATCCTAAAAGAGGTTGTAACAGATACCATAGGATTACGGGTGTGTGTGTGTGTGTCTCACCCAGCTGGCCTCCGTTCAGACCCATGGTGTAGATGGCCTCCCTGGTCCACAGCACCGTGTGGAACCTTCCTGCGGCAACTCCAATCACAGTCCTGCCTTTCAGCGTCTTGGAGAATACCTGTATCCCATTGGACAAGGCCCAGGTCACTCAATAACCAATCAACAACACAGGCCGAGTATCACTGCTGTTTCATACAGCCTTAAGCCTTCCTACTGGGTTTAATGTAGGCCCTAAGCCATGCAACTTCCTCTGGAAACACTATACACTGGTTGAACTCTAAAAACACATCCATTGAAAACAGAACTGTTACACATGCAGTCTTAACACAATTAATGACAACATTCCAATACCTCGCCAGGGAGCAGGCTATTTCCTATCCACCCTCACCTGTTTGGGTAGATGGCTGGCGGCCGGGGGCGGAGTCAGGCCCAGCTGGTGGGAGGAGTTGAGTCCAAAGGTGTATACGTATCCCTCCTCCGTCAGCACCACCGTGTGGTCCCTAGCTGCTGCCACCTGGGACACCAGGTGAGACAACAGCCCCTCCACCACCCTGGGGACCTGGGGAGACAAGGGGAGTCAGGGGTGAGACAGGGAGAGACAACAGCCCCTCCACCACCCTGGGGACCTGGGGAGACAAGGGGAGTCAGGGGTGAGACAGGGAGAGACAACAGCCCCTCCACCACCCTGGGGACCTGGGGAGACAAGGGGTGAGACATGGGCTGCAGCCTCTCCAACACCCCCCTGGGGAGAGACACCAATTATGGGGGTTTCTCCCAAGCATCTCTCTTTTTCTATGCGTACAGTTGGTTAGAGTTAGTACAGAAGTGTAGTGTACACGGTAGGTAGTGTGCAGTGTCCAGTGTCTTGGGCAGTGTATAGTGGATAGTGTGTAGTAGGTAGCATGTAGTGTCCAGTCTAGTAGGTAGTGTGTAGTGTCCAGTGTGTAGTGTCCAGTGTAGTGGATAGTGGGTAGTAGGCAGTGTGTAGTGTCCAGTGTAGTGGATAGAGTGTAGTAGGCAGTGTGTAGTGTCCAGTGCAGCCTCACCAGGTATGTCTGCTCGTCCCCGTGCCCCAGCCGGCCCCCCTGGCCGTGTCCGCAGGTGAACACCTGCCCCTTCTGAGACAGGAACACAGAGTGGAACTTACACAGCACCACCTAGAGGAGACGACAAGCACACGCCGTCAGGACATACAGGACAATGGCAGCCAGCGACAGTTTGGAAGTGATCCCGGGGGTAACCTCGGTCAGGTTTCCGCGCGGCGGGCCGAGCCCTCGTGGAGCAGTAGCACAGCAGGACGCCGGCGTGGCCGTGGCACAAGTGGAAAGGTAAACATCATTACTAATGCATCGCTCCCCTCAGGATCTTAACAGGGCAGCGGGATGTGTCCTGGAGTAGAGCGATCACTTTGATACACTCCAGCGTAGGCCATTTAATTAAAAGGATGTCATTCTTAGGATTAATATTTTACCCACCAGCACCTGCAGGACAGGGATGGGAGCACAAAGGCACTGTCTCCCGGTGTGTGTGTGTGCGTGTGTGTGTGTGTGTGTGAAGGGGAGGGGGGGGGGGGTCGTGAAACAAGATCTCTATCAACCCCCCACTGACCTGAGGATTATGACAGTAATGTATCCTGAACCAACTAACCAGCTAGATGACCAGGCCATAGGGCAGGGTTCAGGCTATATTTTGGGGCTTGGGTTCAAATGTTATCTTAACACCCCAACAGTGAAGTCATAAATTAACAGGCCTGAAGCATCTGTTGAATAGTCAATAAAAAAAGCATTGATTCACCAGGATGAAGGCCTGGATGGAGGCTCGGAGGCTTATCTATCGTCAATATTTGTTTATCCACGACGAGTTTAAGAGAGAGAGTTTAATAAAAAGGATATTCCCCTTGATTATCCTTCACGTCCCAAGGACGTGAAGGATAATAACAGACAGGCAAAAAAACAGCCTACAACGCAACCAGCCAGGGGCTCATAGAGAGCCAGGAGCCCAGAGAGACAGTCAGGAGCCCAGAGAGATAGCCAGGAGCCCAGAGAGACAGCCAGGGGCCCAGAGAGACAGCCAGGAGCTCAGAGAGACAGCCAGGAGCTCAGACAGCCAAGAGCTCAGAGAGACAGCCAGGAGCTCAGAGAGACAGCCAGGAGCTCAGACAGCCAAGAGCTCAGAGAGACAGCCAGGAGCTCAGAGAGACAGCCAGGAGCCCAGAGAGACAGCCAGGAGCTCAAATAGACAGCCAGGAGCCCAGAGAGACAGCCAGGAGCCCAGAGAGACAGCCAGGAGCCCAGAGAGACAGCCAGGAGCTCAGAGAGACAGCCAGGAGCTCGAAGAGAGAACTGCATAGGTGAACATCCATACAGCTGGGGCAGACCTTGGCCTATGGGAGTGTTATGGGCCCCCATGCCTCCCCTCTGTGCCCGGGGTCCTGTCTTCCTCACTCACCCTCACTCACCAGACCCTCACAGGGGATTAACCTGCTGTGCTGCCTGCCTGCGAGTCTAACCACGAAGTCACACTGACAGGAGAAACAATACACTGGAGCAGCACGGGGCCTCAGGTTACACGCACCTCGCCCATCTCGTACAGAGACCCTGCATGCCTGTGTGTCCACCAGACCATCCAGAGGAGACCTGCCTCCACACTAGCATCAGCGTCTTCGTGAACTCTGCCGACCCAGTCCATAACAGCCTGGTTTATGTGAGCGGCAAATTGGAAGACGGGCAGAGACAAACACGTTTTTTCTCTCTCAACCAATGGGGCTTTCCCCTGAGCAGAGGGGCCTGTTGTGAAGGCGGGCACCCAGGGGAGAGGCCCTGTTTTGCAGGGGGACCTAGGTGACGACACGGCCAATCCCAGTGGACCTAGCTTGGGTTCAGCTTGCTGCATAACCCTGGTTTCCACAGAAACCCCCCCCTAGGGATCAGGGTGAGAGGTAGCGATCACCCAGGAGACCAAGGTGTTTAAGGTGGGGAAGCCCTTTCGTGTAGACTCAAGATGTTAAATAACGTATATCTTTTCAAGGAGTTTGGCTAAACTTTCCAGCTGCTTGCTTGCTCGCTCACTTGCTGTTATGTCCCGTCAGGTTGGAAGGTACCCAGCAATAGTTCTGTTTACCTGCTTGATGTACACCCCACTCCGGGCGAACACATCCACGATCTCAGGGTGCTGCCGGCTCTCTTGGTTCCCATGACCCAGGCTGAAGTTGGTGTTGTTGCCCCAGGTGTAGACCTCGGTGGGGTCTGGGGAGGCAAACAGCCCAGGCATCAAAACACCGTTACTCTACTTCCCCAGCTGCCTGGAAGCTCATCTTTACCTGCTACAAACCACAGCACTGGAAATACCCCCGGATATGCTCCAGCTCACCTGCGTTTCGGAAGACCACGTGCGCTGGGCGGTCTTTCATGGTGAGGTCCAGCACCGAGAGACCCTCCTTATCCTGGGTGGACAGGAGCCCGCCGTGCTGGAACACAAACCCTCAAACTGGAACCACTAGTTCCACCTCCATACGAAAAAAAGACATCTAGAGCCACTGTCCCAGCTTTACACCATGCATGTTTGAGAGACTCAGTGTAGCTTAATGCTTGAACCCCCACCCCCCCCCCCAGACCAGATAGAGAGAGACCCACCTTGACCAGGGCCATCAGACAGTGGATGTGTCCGTAGAAGACGCTGCGGTGCAGGGCCGTCCAGCCCGACTCCTTGTCCTTCACCATCATATCTGCTCCCCGGTGCTCCAGCAGCCACTCCAGCAGGGCTCTCTTCCCCAGGGACGCCGCCAGGTGCAGGGCCGTTCGGCCCGAGCCGTCCCGCAGCGTGGCGGCGTTGTGGCAGTGGGCCGTCAGGAAGGCTCTCAGACGCCCCTCGGAGCCGCCCGTCAGCGCCGCCATGACCTCGTCCGCGTGCCGGGGCGAGCGGCATTTCGGCGTGCAGTCTGGAACCGCCTGGCTCATCCTGACCTCTGACCAGCCCTCACTGTGAGTCCCCTGCCCTCCCCTCGCGTTTCTACTTTTTAGCAGTGGCCCTCCACAACCCTGTGCTGGACTCCCTCCCCCTAGTCCCCCCCCCACCCAGGAAAAACTCCTAAACAAACAACTGTGACAGATACTTGTCAACAAGTCTCAACTCAAGCTAGGCTTCTAATAGATATCAGTTGTGTAACAGAGCTGCTCAGCAAAACTATCAACTAAAGAAAAAATCGAGACGGTGGAGAGATAGTGTTGGGGTGCTAGAATTGTGCTTGTGTTGAGGTTCCACCGCACCCTAGCAACCCCAGAGCTTTGTTAAGGCTCACCTCACTCCACCATGGTGACCCATTCACAGTCCAACATCACAACCAGCTGTGCTCAGAGCATAAAATGGCATCTGGAATTTCAATAAATACTAAACTCTAGTTTTATACAAATATCATACAAATATAGACGTATATCAAAAATATTCTTACTTCAATTGTATCTTAGATCATTTACAAAGGCAACAGTCCCAGCCCCCTTCAGAGACCCCCCACACTAGTCCATCACACACCGAGGGAAGGACTCCACTCCCCCCAACACACCCCTACTCCTTCTCAAAACTCCATAATTAGATTGGGAACCTAGGGGCAAGAAACACCAAACTTGAACAATAGGCAAATTCATGTTCACACAAAAGGGCAGAGGATGACCTCATCAGCTAAGGGCTTTTTACATTCATGAATATGAAATGCATTATTTGCAGAGTCTGAGACCTCTACACACGCCTTGCAGTTGATCTGTTCTGTGGTGGTTTGGGTTACCATGTTGTTTTTAGCACAGCTGATGCAGGGGTCCCCAGAGGGCAAAGGTCAGATAATACACCTAATTTTATGGGTCTGGGGTCAAGGATCGGTCACCAGTTATGACACTTGCAATGCCAACTAGCAATGCTGACTAGACAAGCTGCCAGTAATATGACTACGTTTGGAGAGAATTGGCACAATTTGGCCTGGCGCTTTACCCAAATACTGTTTTGCATTAAACTTGAAGCGCGCGATGATAACAATGTAGACTGATAAGTTGTAGCTACACCACATCATTTTATGTAATATTGGCTAAGCTAGCTTCACACCTACCTACGTAGCAAACTGTGCAGTTTACACTCCAGTTGCAACACTTGAGACTAACTACCTGTCATTTTAGCTAGCTAGCTAACTAACTATGCCACCTCCGCAACCTCAAAATACATATAGCTTGTTGACACAATTAGTCTAGCTAGCAAGCTAGGTGCAGACAGGTCAGTTAGCTAGCTACTGTATGTAGCATTTGTTTTTATCATGTTGAAACAGAAGGAGGGCGTGTGAGGATGTAGCCTAGATTGTGCTAGCTTGCTAACTGACACATCATCGCTAGCTTGTCTGCTATACTACTGTAGCCGTAGACAGTTACATACTGGTACCAGTGCTAGCTAACAAAAGATCTGCACATTTATTATATATTGCTTACCTGTCACTAGATGAAGACTGATGTAATCATACGGCTGGCATCAACGGAGCATATCCAAAGTGTAATCTCTGACATTTTTAAATGCGTATGAGTTTGTTAAACCGGTTTATTTTAACAGAGCAGTCGAGCACCAATCCCTCTATTCGGATTCTTAGAACAGGAGAGAGGCTTTGCAACACGACGACTTCTCATTGGTTGGCAGCACTTGCATCGCAATCTTTGATTGGACTTTGGTACTGCAAAATCTGACAGCCTGGAAACTTGTGGGTGGCTGAAAGGTTTGGGCATCCATGGTCATTCTTCCCTGAGTAGGAGCGCACACCTCAATTTATCGTACTAATGTATTAAAATGTAATCAGTCCCAAGTGATAAACCAAAGGTGCATTGTGGAGAGAGATATGTCAGTCTCTGAGACCATGTGAAAGTCTAAAGTGAACATTAAAGGATAAAGTTTAGCGGTTACATTAAAAAAAATGAAAACTATGCATGAGCCTAATAGGTCAAAGGCTGTAGCCTATTAATATATTAATATATTACATGTAAAGTGATCATTCAATTTAAACGCAAATCTTATTCACAACATTTTGTGTGCATTCGCAGCAATACTGTTCGCTGCATGCCGTCATGCAGAGTTTCTAGTTTCTTAGTTAGTGTCAGGAAGGGGTAACAGTTAAGAATAGGCTTTGGGTCGAGAATGTGGATCAGGTTACCCAAAGGGGTTCACACCAGGCCTTGTAATATGACATTAATGAGGCTGCCTCCAGTCATTATCAGCACCCATTCACAAGTCTGCTGCTCGGGTCTGCAGGCTGCAGTCCGCTCTGAGACACGCTGCATGGTCCGGTTCAACTGGGAACACTGAGAATACAGAAGAGCGCTAAACCAGTTATCTCTCTCTCTCTCTTCATCTCTCTCTCTCTCTTCATCTCTCTCTCTCTCTCTCTCTCTCTCTCTCTCTCTCTCTCTCTCTCTCTCTCTCTCGCTTTCTGTCTTTCTCTTTCTCAAAACCAAACCAATATCGATTTCGGTTCCACGCTGACCGCTGAGCACTCCGAGTTCCTCATTAATCAATTAGGAATACAAATGGGCTGTTATCAGCCACTAATCAAAATCAAAGAAGGCTGTTTGAAAATTGTAACTCTAAAGCATATCGATGGACATGCAGCAGCGACCTGCATGCGTGAACTTTATGCCTCCTCTCAGCATTTAAAAGCTTTAAGTGAGGCCCTGTAAGTACATTAGAAAAACTGATGGATTTAGACTTGAGAGTGAGTGGCATACTAAAGTTTCCTTGTGGAGTTAGCTCGCGTTTCCCTTTTGCAGAGGAATTGAGCATGTCTTTCTTTCTTTTTTTCCCATGTCTCTGTCTCTCACTCACGCACTCTCTCACACACACACACACACACACACACACACACACACACACGCACACACGGATTTATTTTATTGCAGAAAACCAAATATGACAATTAAAATTATGATCACATGATAGACTCAGCCCGAGTAGCCAATACGTTTCACAGCACCCGTTACACTGAATAATGGCATATCCCTCCTCCTGTGGTTTGCGCCGTGGCAAGGAGTAGAATATCATTCCTTTCTCACACATGATAAGATCATCAGAAGCGGAGAAGTGTATGGGCGCATGTTACAGGGGTGAATACATTCCGGTTTTAACACTTTTTTTTTTTAGAAATAGCGGATTTTTACTGAACTTAACTGGTTGAGGCGTGTGCGATTTTCCTGATAGGCTGTACGGGAAAATGTATGATTAGTAGCCTACCGGGAAAACGGCAGCCTATTGAGAAACATTAACTGTTTAATTCGCTGGTTCCTTTTGCTTAAAACTTTAGGGATACCTCATGGAGCTGAAGGACATGTAGGCCCGGAAGAAAACGATTTGGACACGAATTGATTGGACTATCGCCAACAACAAGTCGGGAGTGGAGCTATTTTTTAAGGAATCACAGTCCTGGAAACATTGAAAAGTTACTCTTTATGCCCGTTGAGTAGCCCGGAACGTGATCGCTGTATAATCTTAGGGGAAATACAACATTTAGACTCTTGCAGTGATCCTTTAACATCGCCGAATATAAGGAGCAAGAGATGAAAATGCGCGTGGAGAGCTCGTTGTTTTCTTGTAAAGGTAAAGAAAATCGTGGCAGGACGAATAAGTTTACTCTCACACATTTATTGTTTTTCTTTGCTGCTTTCGTGTCGGGCGCTGCTTGTCCAGACAAATGCGTATGCTCCATAACGACTGTAAAATGCGTAAACCAGGACTTACACGCGGTTCCTCAACCATTGCCAACCAACACAAAAACTCTATTTATTACTGGAAACAACATAACGCGCATCTCCGCGGCGTCCTTCCCGACTCGCCTGGATCAGTTAACAGACCTGTTTCTCACTGGAAACCAGCTGGAGTCGCTGGACTCGAAGGTATTTAGCAACTTGCCAAAGCTCAGGCTCCTGGATCTAAGCAACAACCGGATCCAGAGCTTCGACGCCTCAGCATTCCCTGCAAATAATACGGTCCAAGAGCTTGTTCTTAGCCGAGGTTTCTTTAACCTGACCTACACAGAGGACCTTATCAGCCTGCTGCAGAGCGGAGCTCTCCCAAAGCTGACCCGTTTGGACCTGTCCAACAATGAGTTGCTGGTGTTAACAGATGGTACGCTCTCCCGCCTCCCCAGCCTGGTTAACCTAGCCCTCCAGAACAGCTCCATCATCTCGATCCAGGACGGGGCTCTGAGGGCCCCCCCACTATTAGAGCTGGACCTTCGGGACAACGCCCTGCGGAAGCTTTCCAACTCCACCCTGACTGACCTCAGCCTCCACCCAGGCATGCTGCTGCGGCTGGCGGGGAACCCCTGGCGGTGTGACTGCAACATGGAGGATCTGCTGGCCTGGCTGAAGCAAGGGGACCAGGTACAGGATCTGCAGAACCTGACTTGCTCTGACCCGGAGGAGCTGAAGAGCCAGCCCCTGGTGCTGCTGGAGCAAGCCCAGCTGGAGTGCTCCTACTCGGGGGACATGAAGGGCGTGCTGGAGACCTCGTACGTGTTCCTGGGAATGGTCCTGGCCCTCATCGGGGTCATCTTCCTGCTGGTGCTCTACCTCAACAGGAAGGGCATCAAGCGCTGGATGTATAACATCCGGGACGCCTGTCGGGACCACATGGAGGGCTACCACTACAGGTACGAGATCAACACTGACCCCCGACTGGCCAACCTCAGCATCAACTCTGACGTCTGAGGACAGACCTGGGGACGGGCACCTACCCCAGCAATGACGGCACGCCATGACCCTGCATGGGTTACATCTGCATGAGTTCCCCCTCCGGTTCCATACATCTCCAGTCTTCCTTTTCAACCTCCATGGTGGCGACTCTACACACTTGACTATCCTCCATGACTGTTTTGCGTCCGGCCCACCCCTGAGCCCTCACTCTCAGCCCCAGAGCCTCAGCCCCAACCCCAAAGCCCCAGACCTCCAAGCCCAAAAACCTCTGCCTGTTGTGCATGCTCCATTCTGGCTGCAGAGCTATGTTGCCTGATAATAGCCTGATAATTTGTCCCTCACCCTGCAGTGTAGCATGGCATGGACTAGCAGTCATTACACAGGGCTACCAGGAACGAAACTGCAACAAGGGACTCGTTTTCCAAGTCAAATAGTTTGGAATTTTCTCAGACTCTTCTGTTGAGACACCCAGGCCACCGATGGCCTTTTAAAAGAAAACCTGACAATAGTGTTGCTTTGCTTCAGAACCTGGTTATTTTATGAGGTACAACTTATAATTATTGTAGTGCACATATTTATTAGTATTACACCTATGTGGACATTCGTAATTATTATATTTTTTCCATAAATGTGTCGAGCTGAATAAAATGTCTTTATTAGCCGATTTTCTCTTGTGTTCCTGAGGTCTTTGAACCCCCCCCCCCAAAAAAAAAAAAGAAAAAGAAATGTGAGCTAAGAGGGTGGGGGAAGGGCAGGGAGCCAGGGCTCGATTCTGGAGAACAGAACACTCGCCGCAGCTTCAAAGCTATCGTGCTGTACGCATACCACAAACACACAAGCACACGCACATCATTCAGCTCAAGAGATCATTTTGTTTTGCACACCATATCATTATTGCCTTTAATAGCTTGATTTCAGCTATTACTGGCTGTATCCTCTGTATTGTGAAGGGGTTTTAGTTGTTTTGATGTAGGACGTGGAAACGCTTTGAAGATCTACTCGACCTGGACTCCTTGCAGGCTGAGTAGAGCTCAGGTCCGGCTGAAAACATCATTAGCAACACGGTCAAATACCTGTGTCTCTCCGGCCCGGCCCAGATGGTGTTTGACTTGCAGCCAGGAGACACACAGAGGCCCTAACTACCACAACCTCAGGAATGGCTTTCTATGCAAGGCATTCCTCCTGTATGTTATCATTGTAAACAGATGCAAAATGAGGGAGATGATGGGCCTCTTGACAAATGCCAGTGACAAAACACAGCATAGTGGGATTCCAAGGTGTCATGGTTCTAAGGTGCCCATGGTACCCGAGGTGGTAGTACACACACACACACACACACACAAAGAGTAACTGTGAACAGCTAATCACAGCCTTTGCATTACCTGTAGATACATGTACTGTGTAATTGCTCCAGGACAATGGCGAGACCTCCCTCCTCTGAGGAGAGCATTTCTTCGGGGGTTGCATCAGGAGGAGGTTTTCACACATCTCTTTTCTCCTGAGTCCTGCATTCACAGACCACACCCACCGCTCCTCTCTCGCTACCTTTTTGTCCCTCTCTCTATCTCTCTCTCTCCTGTCCTCTCTGTTTCTCACTCTCTCCTCTCAGGTGAGGGCATACCAGCGTCTCTCTCTCCCTCGAGGGGGCATGCAGGTGCACCCTCCTCACTAGCTCATGTTTCCACGGAGACCATCTCAACCCTCACACACTAGGGGTGCTGTGGAACGGCACTTATCTGAGTTAATGTTTGTGTGTGTGTGTGTGTGTGTGTGTGTACGCCCGTGGCCCTGCTCGGCAGTGCTGGTGTAATTACGTGGGAGAGCGTTGAGCGTGGGAGGCCGAGGGGGCTCAGAGTGAGTCTGGGGAGCCGCTCCCGGAGCCCCCTGACTCATGGAGTCAGGGGGCCCGTGGAGCTGGGCTTCCAGACTCCCCTTCACAGACCAACAGACAGGCAGACAGCCTGGAAGGCAAGCAGGAAGAGAAAGGTACACACAAAGCAGACAGGCAGGCAGGTAGGCAGACGGACACAGAAGTAGTCAGAAGGAGAGAGAGGGAGCCACACAGAGACGGACACCGATATGTGCATGGAAGCAGACATGCATACAAGCCCTGTGTGAGCTGTCCTTTCGAGCCTGCTGACAGGAATCACTTCACACCTAGATGGGACAGACTCGCTACAGATACCAGGGGAGACCAGCCTCTCTCTCTCTCTCTCTCTCTCTCTCTCTCTCTCTCTCTCTCTCTGTCTCTCTCTCTCTCTCTCTCTCTCTCTCTCTCTCTCTCTCTCTCTCTCTCTCTCTCTCTCTCTCTCTCTCGCTTACTGTCTCTCTATCACACTCTCTTTTTCTCACTCTGTCTTTCTCTCTCTCTCTCCCCCTCTCTCTCGCTCTCTCTCTCACAGACACACACACACTCACGATCCTGGTCAGAACAGTCTTTGCAAGTTATGCACACACACACACAAACACTCCCTTGCATACAGTCTTTCACTGAGCCACATTTAATATTCCGTGTTGTCTCCTGGTGATGAGAGACGGAGGGCCTGACGGGTAGCTTATCAGATGGCCTGTGAGGGAGTAATTACATTCACTGTGCTGGTCCACGGGCCTGCTGGCACCTGGCACGCCGCCCCAGCTCCAGCACCTGGCAGGGAGCCCCACCCTGACCTTTCACAGCAGCCTTGGCTGTGGAGATGGTTCCCTGCTTCCTGGTTCACTGGGATCTAGCCCCAGCCTCAAATCCAGCTGAAACTGCAGCCCTAACCCCGGTCCTGCCCGCCCCCACCCCCCCCAGCCTCTAGCCCCCCAGGTCCCGTCCCAACCCTCCAGCCACCAAGAGTCCATCTTCAGCCCTATCCTCAGCCCCAGCCCTAGGTCCCTCAGCTCATATGCCCTTCCCTCCCCACATCCATAATGTGGATTGATGTTGGCGGTGGAGTGGCACCGCGGCGGCGGCCCGCAGCTGTGTGCTGGGCTTGATGAAACACCCCTTCCTCCAAATGAAGACTGAGTCGATGTGACAGCAGCGGCGGCTCTCTGAGAGAGGCCTGCCACCGAGCATCTGGCCCACCGGGGGGTGGGGGTGTGTGTCCGGGTGTGATTTCAGAGTGGCGCGTCGCTAGGAAGGTGTGTGTGCGTTGCCGATGAGGGTGTTCCTCGGGGAGCGGCGAGGCGTGCGTGCGTTCTGAGGAGAGCGCGTGTGTTTTGAGAGAGTACTAAGATGTGTGTGCGAGGCGACGCGAGCGTGGCGGGGTGACGTGCGAGTGGCGCGTACGTGTGTCGGGAGTGTCGGGTGAGTGTGTCGGGTGGGTGAAGTGTTCGTGTTGTGACCGCACCCCCACTGTCTGCCGTCTAACCGCCTCTCGACCGTGACTGGTGATCTCATGGAAACATCATCCACCGCTCGATCTCTCCGCTGACACAGCGTCTGTCTGGAGAGATCCTCCATCCCGTTGACTGACAGCCGGGTTACACCTCGTCTGGGACGGGGTCCGACACACATATCCAAATACTGTGGGTTGGAACATTCAAATTGTCTCTCGCACATCAGCACAGCTTTCCTTCAGTCGCATGAGAAACGAACGTCATTTGGAACACAAATCCCAGAAAACGGGTTGAACAGGAACCACTCTTCGAACTCTGGTAGTCATGCATCTAGGGAGGAAGAGGAGGGCAGTCTAGGAAGGCGTCCTGTAGTACAATGAGGTGCGGTTTAATGAAAGTGTGCATCTTTGGAAAGTGTGTGCGTGAGTGCATGTGTGTATAGGTAACTGTTATCCGCTCATGTTGTCGGAGAGGTGTGAAACCAGAGCTGGAGAAGGAGAAGCTGGGAGGAGGAGTTAAATGATACACACTGGCACACAAACACACACGCACACACCATTCCAGACGCACACAACCCAGTTGCACAGCAATTTCTCCCTGCAACAAGACAGGAATGTTAGCACCAACTTGATTCATTTGTGAGCACAAGCCAACTCAAACAGCGACGAGAGGGGAAAGGTTGAATATCAAGTGTGTGCCTGTGCCTGTGTGTGTGTGTGCCTGTGTGTGTGTGTGTGTGCCTGTGTGTGTGTGTGTGTGTGTGTGCCTGTGTGTGTGTGTGTGTGTGCCTGTGTGTGTGTGTGTGTGTGTGCCTGTGTGTGTGTGTGCCTGTGTGTGTGTGTGTGCCTGTGTGTGTGTGTGTGTGTGTGTGCCTGTGCCTGTGTGTGTGTGTGTGTGCCTGTGTGTGTGTGTGCCTGTGCCTGTGTGTGTGTGTGCGTGTCAGTCCACCTTTCTGTGGGTGTTCCTTCACCGTGGAGCAGCCAGATTGAGAGAAACAGACAAACCTTTAAAAGCCGATGTTGTTTTTTCATGTCCAAATAAGCCCAGACAGATTGATGTCCAGCCATGTGGGAACACAGGACTTGGTCAGCCCTGTCTGTGCAACCAAGGTCATTACAGAAGGAGATGGAGTTGGTTGAATAGACGAACTCAGACGGATGTTCCATGAAACAATTCTAAGCGTGGTAGTTATTTATTCCAAGGTTATACAGTGTATTAACGTTTGTTGTCGTAGCAACACCACAGTCTGTCTCAAACCATATGTATGCAATATGTGGCTTCTCTGTGAAACAAAGACTCCAGTGTATCTCGGGAGTTATATCTTGAACTGACATAACTGATTACTTCCACAATGTGTTGTGTATCGGGTTAGGGTCTGTGTGTGTGTGTGTACGTACAGTATGTATGCGTGTGTGTGCGTGTGTGTGTGTGTGAATCTAAGGAGGTATGGTTATTAAACGGCAGGTAATATGCTGTAGACCAAGCGGACCGTGTCGCCGTGAGTAACGACCTCGTCACCTCGGCAGCGCGGCAGGGACAGCCGAGACAGCGGGGGAGGCGGCGGGCGGCCTCGCCACGCAGAGCCCACAAGGCCGAGCACCGCCAAGCGTCTTTGAGAATATGCCGGTTTTTCCAAATTACAATGCTCGCCCGACCGTGGCAAAGGGAAGTGGCGAGTCCCACCAGAATAGAATAACCGTCACTGCTAACGGCCGGCTGATTTGGGATGGATACAAAAGAGAGTACAAGAGCATCATTTACCCTGTGGGTGTGTATATGTGTGTGTATATGTGTGTATTTGTGGGAACACTTACAGTAAGAAGATCAGCCCGTAACGTTGTGCGTGGAACCTGAGTGCTTACGGAAAACACTCCGCCGCTGTTGCTCTGGTAACAATAGATAGCCCCCCCCCCCCCTTACCCCCACACTGCCATCCTGTCATGACTGACTCTGCCTCAGAGGAGGGGCTGATCAGTGGGCCTTCATGCCAGCGCAGTTGTTTGCCAGCCGACCTGGGGCACAAACGAGACAGACACACATAGCCCCCCAACCGTCACATGAAATGTAATATATTAAAGTGCTGGGTAACCTGAGTCCTGTATGAAGATATCAGATATGTGTGTCAGGTGTGTTTGTGTGCGTATGTGTGTGTCCCTGACCAGACCACTGATACTGTCCACATGTCAAAGGTTTGGTCAATGATGCCCTCTCTTGTTACCCCTCCCTGTGTGTGTGTGTCTGTGTCTCTGTGTGTGTTTGTGTGTGGACTTGGGGGTCTGTGTGAGGCCATGGTGTGTATCTGATCATGATAAGAGTTCTCTAAGGAGTTGCCAAGTTGGCAACCTGGTCCAGGTCCCTGACAAACCCACCTGACCTTTGTTGAACCAAACACCAAACTAGTCCCCTCTGGGGGCTAGTCTGTCTCTCTCTCTCTCGCTTTCTCTTCTCTTTCTCTTCTCTTTCTCTTTTTCTTTCTCTCTCTCTCTCTCTCTCTCTCTCTCTCTCTCTCTCTCTCTCTCTCTCTCTCTCTCTCTCTCTCTCTCTCTCTCTCTCTCTCTCTCTCTCTCTCTCTCTCTCTCTCTCTCTCTCTCTCTTTCTCTTTCTCTTTCTCTTTCTCTTTCTCTGTAGTGGAGCATTGTCATGACTTGGCATTTAGAGATGGAAACCTAATTTGTCTTGATAAAAGCACATTCCTGCTCTCTGTTGGGGTAGAGGAGAGGATTAGGCCTCTCCCTGAAATCCCCTCAGCTATGTGGGACCCAACCTGGACACAGCCTGGCTGGCCTGGGTAGGACCATTTTACCACGTCTGGCTGCTGGGGGAACCTGTTCTGGACATCTGTCATCAGTCAAACAGCCAACTGGTCTGTCTGCCTGCCAACCTGTTTACCTGTCTGTCTGTCTGCCTCTCTCTCATGAAGCCTGCCTTTCCCATGACCACGGCAGTGAGACCGCAGCCACGGGGCCCTCTCTCCTGCCATGACAGCACAACACCATCGTTTGTCTCTACTCCTGAGCGGATGAGTGAATACAGACGGTCTTCTCTCGGCTTCTCTCCTCCCTGCTCTTCTCTTCCTCGCCTCTCTTTCTCCCCCCCCCCCCCCCCCCACCCAGGAGCGAGGAGGAGGGAACGCCACTCCCAGATAAATCATTTGAAATCAGATCCCAGACCCGAGTGGGAGCTGCAGAAAGGACGGCCGCAGGGCCTTGTTAGTTCTGAGGGCGCGCGGCGTACGGGAGAACATCTCTCTTCTCCGCGAACGTCGGCCATTAGAGGAGACGCGACTGACAACAAGCCCTTGCGGTCCCTCCCTCCCTCTCGCCCGCCATCTGGGCTCCTCTCGTCTCCGCCGCCGTGTCGTTCCGCACGGCGTCAACGTTTGAACACGGACACCTCGGCCGCGAGCGCACTTATCATTTTGGAGACACGAGTACACGACGCACATCAGAGAGAGATGGAGGGACTCACTGAACGCTGAATCAAACGTTTGGTGTGCGCTCTAAAGGTAGCACGAGAGACAGAGAAACATGGAGGGTAGGGTGTGTGTTTGGCTGGGAGTCAAGGTGACGCTGCTGTTGATGGGTTTCAGATCAGGCAAACATTCAAACATTTCAAATCGACATTGATCGGACATTTAGGTGACGGACGATAGATCTGCTCCTAAGCAGGCATACAGACAGACAGACAGACAGACAGACAGACACAAAGACGTACAGATAACTGTGCACAGACGTACAGGTTGACAGACAGAGCATCAGAAAGACAGCCAGACAGAGGTAGACAAACAGACAGAGAGACTGTCAGACAACGAACAGACAGAGAGACAGACAGACAGACAGAGGCACAGACAGACAGACAGACAGACAGACATGCAGGGAGACTGTGTCAGAGAGGAAGAATACAACACAGACGGGCAACAATTCCAGCCCATTACCCCCGGGGGAGACATGAATATGCACACTACACCATGGATACAAACAAGGACATTTACCTCTCTCTTTCTCACTTTCTGTCCCTCTCTCTCTCCATCTCGCTCTATTTATACCATGCACCAAGTGCCCCCCTTTCTCTTTCCCTCGCTCTCCCTCTCTCCCACTCTCGCTCAACCAGATGTTTAATTGTTACTGAGTGCTGACAGATGCTGCGATTGTTGCAAAGGGGGGCGCAAAGATGAAGGTGATCACACCATAAACACACAACAACAACGACAGGGTAACAATGCAGCTGCACGCGTTCATTGGCCAGCAGAGAGACGCTGGCAGAGAGTCTCTCGGCCGGTCAGTTGACTCCGAGGGAGAGAAAAGAGAGAGAAATGAAGAGAGAGAGAAACAAAGTGAGATTAGAGGAGAGAAATAAAGAGTGGACAGGAGAGAAATAAACCCGACGTAGCGAGAGAGAGACAGAGAAACATCGAGGAGAGGATAGAAGAATGGAGAGAGAGAGAGGATAGAGGTAAAGACAGAGTGAAGCGGAAATGAGAAGAGAGAGAGGATGAGGGAGGTAAAGAGACGGATCGGAGAAGAGAAGCGTCTGACAGAACAGCGGCGGGGAGGAGTCAGGCTGACAGTGAACTACAGAGGAAGAAACAAGCTTTGGCATCGCAAGTAACGGATGACACAAAGGGGGGGGGGGGGGGGGGTGGGGGAGAAAAAGCTCAAATATTCTAAGGCAAAAGGCTTTATGAAAGTATGCATGTGGATGGGGCTGGGTGAAACGAAGCTCTCTTTGAAGAGTAAAAACGGAAAAAGGAAGATGATGATGTTCTCCGCACAGCACCCCACCCTCACCTCCTCTCCTCCGGGTGTGAGTAGGTCAGAGCCTGAGTCTGTCAGAGCCGCAGAGGAGACTCCATCATGGAGAAGAAAGCCTTCACACTGACAGGGAGTTCTGCCTCACGCACCTCACACATCCTACTCTAGCAAGAGCCTGGGGGGGGGGGGGGGGGGTGTTGGAGGAGGGGGGGTGGTGGGGGGGGGGGACTCCAGGCTCCACACAACTCTGAGAGGGAGAATTATGTGCTAAGTGTTCCAATCACTCAGCAACCAGAGGAACACTCTGGTCTCAATGACTTCCTGTGTCACGATACAGAGATACCGTATGTAGCCAGAATATATCCAGCACAGAGCGGGGCGGATTCTTGTGGGACTATTAAACGCGCTCTGCACACACACACACTCGCGCACGGGGTCTGTGTGTCTGCTGGGCGTTGTTTGGCTGTGCGTCCGGCTCTGCTGAGCTAATCACATGAGGACAATGCTGTTGTTCTGTCCTGAGGCCAGAGCACACAGACAGCCGCCCACACAGCCCCTCCTCTCTCTCTCTCTCTCCACACACACACACACACACACAAAATGAGAACCATGTAGAACGGAGAGAAGGACCGGAAAGCAGAAGAGAGGGATCGAATCATAAAAGAGAGAGGCGGAGCGGGGTGTGAGGGAGTGGAAAGAGAAGGGAGGGAGGGAACAGGAACTTCCCTTCTTTCTCTCTTTCCTGTCCTCTCCTCCGCGTCCGTCCATCTCTCTGCTCGTCTGCTCACGGACTGTATGCACGCACGCGCACACGCAGACACACACACACACACACCACGCGTGCGGAACTGTTTGATCATCATTTGAAGATTTGCATCAGCGAGGGAGCATTACGCTTTCGATCCACAGGTTTAAATCCCCCTCCACGCGTCACTTTGGATCAAATCATCTGCTACAGTTAGGTCCATAAATATTTGGACATTGACACCATTTTCATCATTTTGGCTCTGTATACCACCACAATGGATTTGAAATGAAACAATCAAGATGTGCTTTAAGTGCAGACTTTCAGCTTTAATTTCAGGGTATTTACATCCAAATCAGGTGAACGGTGTAGGAATTACAATACATTTTATATGTGGCCCCCCCCTTTTTAAGGGACCAAAAGTAATTGGACAATTGGCTGCTCAGCTGTTCCATGGCCAGGTGTATGTTATTCCCTCATGGGAGTTCGTTATTTCATTGACAAGGAGCAGATAAAAGGTCTAGAGTTCATTTCAAGTATGGTATTTGTGTTTGGAATCTGTTGCTGTCAACTCTCAATATGAAGTCCAAAGAGCTGTCACCATCAGTGAAGCAAGCCATCGTTAGGCTGAAAAATCAAAACAAACCTATCAGAGAGATAGCAAAAACATTAGGTGTGGCCAAATCAACTGTTTGGTACATTCTTAAAAAGAAAGAACGCACTGGTGAGCTCAGCAACACCAAAAGACCCGGAAGACCACGGAAAACAACTGTGGTGGATGACAGAAGAATTCTTTCCCTGGTGAAGAAAAACCCCTTCACAACAGTTGGCCAGATCAAGAACACTCTCCAGGAGGTAGGCGTATCTGTGTCAAAGTCAAAAATTAAGAGAAGACTTCACCAGAGTAAATACAGAGGGTTCACCACAAGATGTAAACCATTGGTGAGTCTCAAAAACAGGAAGACCAGATTAGAGTTTGCCAAAAAACATCTAAAAGACCCTGTACAGTTCTGGAACAACATCCTATGGACAGATGAGACCAAGATCAACTTGTACCTGAATGATGGGAAGAGAAGAGTATGGAGAAGGGAAGGAACTGCTCATGATCCAAAGCATACCACCTCATCAGTGAAGCATGGTGGAGGTAGTGTTATGGCGTGGGCATGTATGGCTGCCAATGGAACTGGTTCCCTTGTATTTATCGATGATGTGACTGCTGACAAAAGCAGTAGGATGAATTCTGAAGTGTTTCTGGCAATATTATCTGCTCAGATTCAGCCAAATGCTTCAGAACTCATAGGACGGCGCTTCACAGTGCAGATGGACAATGACCCGAAGCTTACTGCGAAAGCAACCAAAGAGTTTTTTAAGGCAAAGAAGTGGAATGTTCTGCAATGGCCAAGTCAATCACCTGACCTAAATCCAATTGAGCATGCATTTCACTTGCTAAAGACAAAACTGAAGGGAAAATGCCCCAAGAACAAGCAGGAACTGAAGACAGTTGCAGTAGAGGCCTGGCAGAGCATCACCAGGGACGAAACCCAGCGTCTGGTGATGTCTATGGGTTCCAGACTTCAGGCTGTCATTGACTGCAAAGGATTTGCAACCAAGTATTAAAAGTGACAATTAGATTTATGATTATGTTAGTTTGTCCAATTATTTTTGGTCCCTTAAAAAGGGGGGGGCCACATATAAAATGTGTTGTAATTCCTACACCGTTCACCTGATTTGGATGTAAATACCCTGAAATTAAAGCTGAAAGTCTGCACTTAAAGCACATTTTGATTGTTTCATTTCAAATCCATTGTGGTGGTATACAGAGCCAAAATGATGAAAATTGTGTCAATGTCCAAATATTTATGGACCTAACTGTAAATGTCTCCGTTTGAGACCGTGGGGTATTTGTATTCTGGAGTGTAAAGAGAGTGGGGTTTTGCGTGACTGGGACCAAGACTTGGGTTCCATTCTGAAAGGCACGATCTCTGAAGCACAGATAAGTATTTTGACCCGGGTCATGTGGTTCTGATGATGCCTCCTGGCTGCGCTGAACCACAGCAGCTGCACAAGCCCCGGGACACACAGAGGGTCTGCTTTACACAGACACACACACACACACACATGCAGACACACACACCTACACACACACCCGCACACACAGGAGACCAGGGTCTGTGGCTCCAACTGTGCCTTTCCCCAGAGCTGCTCTGACAGAGAGCAGATTGGCTGACCTGCAACTCTCTTCCAGACACGCGCCCAGGCTAGGCTAGGCTAAGCTCACTGTCGGGCCCTCTCTGCACCTGTCAGTTCTGGCACTGTCACACTGTCACTGCGCCAAGGCGAGGACAGGTTACAAATGTGAGATACGGTAGGTGGATAAGAATAACCGCATAGCCGACCTCATGCGGGATTTCTTTCACACTGTGTCTCCGGCAAATCATCTGAGGGCTTTGAGTGCCTCGCTGAGCTGACTTTGCTAGGGAGCTCCAATCTATTTGTCAACTCTCCAAACTAAACTCACAAACAGGCTCGATGTTACAACGGTGTACCAGTCCTTCCAGGCCTACCTCTCACATCCAGGCTCCAAATCCGGATGTCATCTTGACACTCCATGGCCGGGGGGCAAGACTGGATCTCTGCTCAGACCCGGCCTGCAGGCATGGCATTTCCATGGGCGACACTGCAGGGTGGCCCAGCGAGGCGTGGGAGGCACGCTGCCCGATAATGAGTCCCTCGACAGCCCTTAGAAAGCCTGTATCCCCTTTAGACTAGTTAGAGAGGCCTTGGAGGGGAGGGAGGGAAGAGGGAGACTGAGAGGGTGACAGAAGAGAGGCCCGCGGCTTTCGCAGTCCTCAAAACCCGCGACGCCGTTCTTCTGAATCTGCATAAAAGCCTCTTATTGTCACGTCATCAGGACATGACAGACACCTGCATGGCGACCCTGTCCTCTGAAGACAACAGGGAACAAACGTGACATGGAACAGGCGAGCCCCAGGCACAGCAGCGGGACCCTCCCTCTCTGACAAGTCCGCCAAAGGCTCTCATCTTATCTGCTCCCTTGGGCGAGGACGTCTGGGGTCAAAGGTCAGGGCCGTTGCTTTCCCATGCTCCTCTGATATGAGAGCACCGATCCCGGATTCAGGCGCTCCGGGATCAGCTCTTCAGCACCTGCAGGGAGAGATGGCTGAGTCCTTGAGGAGGAAGCCCAGTTAACCACATCAGATGACAGGTTGAGTTCCAGTGAAGCTGGAGTCTTCAGAGGGCCAAGCACGGTCTGTTCTCCCTCTCTCTCTCTCTCTCTCTCTCACATTCCTACATAAGAGGGGGGAAATCACGAGCGCACACACACAAACGCACACCCACAAACGCACACACAGTCCTCAAGTGCGCCATTAATGAACGCGCCGAATCCGGCCCTGCGCCCGTTTGATGAATATAAGCAGCAGAGCACACTAATGAGCATCACAATGTCAACCTGGGCCTGAAAGAGACGAGAGCTTTTCATTTGACACCCTGTACCATCTCCCTGGGTTAATTGCCAAGGATACAGACAGACAAGCAGGCAGCCAGGCCTTCTGGTGGCAGCACATCACAGTGACCCCGAGAACACTACAGGCTGGTTCTCTTCTCCTGTTCAGGGCTGGTTCTCCTCCCCTTATCAGAGTGGCTCCCCTTTCTGTCTGCTCAGCCCTGTTCAGCTCCTTTGCCTGCGCAGCCTGCTCATCGACAGAGCCTCTTTGTCTCCGCCGGGCCAGAGGAAGAGCAGTATGCGTGCGCTGCTCTGGACGATCTAATTAGCTTGGTCCCTCTCGGCTGTGATGCCTCGCTGGGGGACAGGTCTACGTGCTGCTGCTTTCGTCAGTGGGCTGCTTGGTTCAGCACTCGGCACATCCTGCCCAGCAACCGGGAAACACAGCTCGAGCCCCAGCAACAAAGACCCTGTCTGAAGGCACCACAACCTCCTGCTATACAACTGTCTCTGAGACGGGGGTCTAACCTGAGAAGACAGGAAGTGTGCGCTCGCTGGCCGCGGAGACGGGGGGGGGTCGTGTGTGTGATCCGCGCTAGCAGAGGCAAGGAGTTCAGGCTCCTGCCTGGCGTGCTTTACACACTCGAATGAGTTGTTTCTGCTGCGAGTCAGACAAAGCACGGCGTCTCTAAGTATAGAGTGTAGGCTGACTCATCACATGACCTTTTGATGTGTCTGTCCCCCTGGCAGAAACAACAGATAATTTATTATGAAGCTTTCAGATCATTTTTGGTTCGACTTTACCGGCTCATGCAACTGAAGGGCTCCTGATCATGAATCAAAACCCACAGGTAACGCGAGCGCACGCAGGGAAGTGTTGCATTAATTTGAGCAATTGTATTTACTTTGGAGCTTTATGTAATACAACATTTTGGACTTGCCAAAAATGACAACCCAAATTTTAACAAGAGAAATTCAGGGCTTTTGAGAAAACATTCGAGGGCTCAAGTTCCTGAAGGCACCAACCACTCCGTCCACACTTTAGAACATGAAGACACACACACCACAAGAAGTGAGGGCGCACACACTGAGCCAATGACAATGTTTTATTCTCATACAGAAGGGGGGGGAGTAAAAAAATACAGATACAACTTCATGTGACGTTCCGGCACATTTAACATGGCACTACCGATAGCGGTTCATTGTGCCCGTGGGATGATCACATGATTAGATGTCTAGGCCACCTGACCAGGCTTCTGGGTCACCTGACCCCATTCTCCAGGCTTCGGGGGGCAGGTTCTGGTCATCTTCAGAGAACAGGTGTCTCCTCCGGGAGGAATGAACCATGACCTCACATCCTCAGGTACGCCACCTTGAAACGAAAGCGACAGAAATACAGAGAGCACAGGAAGGTTGGAGGCAGTAAGAAATAGGCTACAGTAGGGAGATGTCAAGATGAAGAGAGACCTTTCTTCCATCCTCCGCTGCATAGAGACGTCAACCCAAAAGAAACACACGCACACAAACCCAGCTCACGGCACCGTCACAATGCAAAAAGGACGAGTTACTGGGATGAGATCAGGGGATCCGATTGAAACTCGCCTGCGCGTGAACACCATTAGGAACACGCGGTGAACACAACGCTCGCAAAGCAGACCGAGAAAGAGGGGCCAAAACAACGGTGCTAAAAAAAGAGCTGGCTGGAGTGTTATTCAGGTCTGATATTTAAAGGGGGCAGTGTTCCGTGGTGCTGTGGGCCTCTCTCTGGGCCCCCTGGTTGGGTGGTTATAAATACCAGCACATTAACAACCATTACCCTGTCTGTCTGGACTGCCAGCATTCACAGCTTTAATCAGCATCGGGAGAATGGTCTCACAAAGTCTGAACCCGAGCCGGGGAGGAGGGGTGTGTGTGTGTGTGTGTGTGTGTGGGGGGGCTTGGGTCCATCTGCTGCCTCTCTGGCTCTGGAGTTCTGGGTCTGGACCAGGATGATGAATTAGGTTCTTGTGTAACCCAAGGCCACACCTGCCTCTCTCTGAGGACTGGGGGGGGGGGCTTTGTGTTTGGGGGCTGTGGGCCGGGGCTGTGGCTGGAGGCTGCGGACTGGGGGCTGGGGAGCGAGGCTGGGGGCTGACATCCGGGGGGCTCGGTATAGCTGTTGTTTGTCTGGTCCCTGGAGCGAATGCAGCTGAGCTCCACACCATTACCCTCAGCGGTGGAGCAGCTCTCAGACAGAAGCAACATTTCCTGTAACTCGAGACGTCTCCAATCGAAGTATCCAAATGCAAATCACCATTTCCTTCTCTCCTCTCCTCTCCTCGCCCCCCCCCCCCACCTCGTTTCTCTAGCTTTCCGTGAAGTGAAGAAAAGGGCTTGAGGAGTTTAAAAACAAGGAGGGATGTATGAGACGAGGCGTGATGGTAGAAGAGCAGTGAACTGGTAATTAGTGTCTTCTCTTGGGGCGACTTGGCAGGCAGGAAGGAAACTGTGTCTTTATCAGACACACAGTGGTACCTGCATACAGCACACCCAGACTGCAGCCACACCAGCCTCTAAAACGCACTCAACTAAAGCACGAGCCACACCATGATAAGATGGCTGTTTGCCAGACGTGGACATTTTGTACGGGAAATTCAGACCGAGTGTTAGGCCGGAGTTCCACCTGCGCCACCTACAATGCTCCTCACCTGATAGGCATCGCAGCGCCGCAGGGATGGAGGTAAACAGGAAGTGGAAGTGGTCAGCAGCCGGAGCAATTCCAGACAGGTAGTCTGAGGCAGTTCCAGAGGATGGACACTCACGGTCCTCTCCCAGTCTGTGATCAGTCTGGAACGCGCACGCACGCACACACACACACACACACACACACACACACACACACACACACACACACACACACACACACACACACACACACACACACACACACACACACACACACACACACACACACACACACACACACACACACACACACACACACACACAGGATGTCAGGAGCAATAGTCAAATAGAAAGAAAGGGGGACCGAGATAAATGTAGGCCTGGGAGCGATAGTCATAAAGAGAGACAGAAGGCGCGTGCAAGTGAGAGAGGAGCAGAGAGAGAGAGAGATGGATGTCCTGTCGCGAAGGGTGAAGATGATCCAGTTACCCAGGTAAAGCCATCTGTGCAGAGGCTGGGCGAAACTCCCTCTCTCTCTCTGTCTCTCTCACTCTCACACACACACACACACACACACAGCCTATCGTAGCGAGAATGTCAGCAGGAAGTTGATTAACGGGTCACTGTTGATTTTGGCCAACAGTGTTGCCGCCTTTCTGTCCAATCAGAAGTAATCAAATCATTGTCTCCCTCAGTGACAGGCGGGATTCAATTAGACGAGACCTCACTGATGCCGGGGATTCATTAGACACATCTACTCTGTGCAGCAAGGGCGCACGCACACTTATGGGATGGATGAGACAGATGGGCAGATGAGAATAATGGATGGACGGATCGATGAGTGTGTCATACTCTTTCTGTGAGCGGTCGTCCTCGGAGGCGGAGCAGTCCACGTAGAGTAGCTTCAGGGCGCCGGCGGCCGCGTCTGATTGGCTCGGGGAAGGCGGGCGGAGGCTGGGGGAGTCGGCGACGTCGGCCTCCTCAGGAGCCCACAGCACCAGGGAGTCACTGTTCAGCAGCCACAGCTGAGGACACACGCGGGCGTTACTCACACCCCGCTCCGTCTCCAGCCCTCCGACGACACAACACCATTTCGATCTCATACTTTCACCTCACCAACACAAGGAAAATGTCACCTTCCTTTTCGCGCGAGGCAAAAATCGAATCTCACCCACGCTTTCATCAGGGTCCTCCTCCCTCCCTCCCTCCCTCCCTCCCTCCCTCCCTCCCTCCCTCCCTCCCTCCCTCCCTCCCTCCCCCCCCTCCCCCCCCCCCCCCTCTCCTTCCCTCCTGCGGTCTCACCAGGATGTGGGCCCGCTGGTCGGCGGTCTGGATGGAGAAGCGGAAGATGCTCTGGGACGAGGAGAGCTCCAGCAGCCTGGCGGCCAGCGTCCTCTCCAGGAACGCACACCTGGACGCACACCTGACACGACACCGGGATCAGACACCGGAGTCACGGGATACCCGCGCTCACGTCCAGCGCCTTACACTGTGCTAACACGCCATCGTTCAAATTCATCTGGCACTCGTGCAAAGGATCTAGGGTCCTACACCGTGTTTACATCTAGAGCCGTGTCCCACCCCCCCAGCATGTGCGAGGCTGGTTACCTGTCCGTCTCCTGTCCCTCCCCCTCGCTGGTTCGACGTGCCCCCCCGATACTGTCTCCATCCTCCCGGCTCACCTCCACCTCTGTGACATACAGCTTCAGGGTGTCTGTAGGCATGGAGGGGTGGGTGGTTATAGTTATATACATGCACAGTTGTACAGCACCTTGAACATCCTTAATCGACAGGAGGTATGTGGGACGCGCGTGCGTGTGTGTACCTGGTGTGACAGCCTCTCCAAGGCGAGAGGAGCAGCTCTGGCAGGAGATAACGGTTCGTCTACGACATGGTTTCTACACACACACACACACACACACACACACACACACACACACACACACACACACACACACACACACACACACACACACACACACACACACACACACACACACACACACACACACACACACACACACACACACAAAAGACAGTTCACCTTGTTTACAACGCAAGCAATCGATGAGCTCGCCAGTCAAGGAAACCGACCAGAGGAAGGCACCTGAGCAAAACTGACACAGTGTCCTGAAATGCCTCTCCCCCTCTCTCCCCATACCTCTTCCTCAGCTGCCTCCCCCCCCCCCCCTCCCCTCCCAGACAGAGAAACAGCCCAAGCTGAACAGAGTGAAGGATAGGAGCAGAGGGACATTCATCGAGCTGGGGGGAGAGATTGAGAGAGGGAGGAGAGAGGGAGGAGAGAGGGAGGGAGGAGAGAGGAAGGGAGGAGAGAAGTTTGGGGTGACGGTGGCTTCGTTTTCCTCTGTGTATACAAACCTCGGTCTAGCTTCTCAAAAAGATCCGGGACAAGTTTCCTTCAGTCCCCTGGCCCTATTCCTTTGGCCCTATTCCCCTAGCCCCAGTGTCCTAGCCCCAACGTCCTAGCCCCGACTTCCTAGCCCCAATCACTTCACTATCGGTCACCTTGGTCTCATGAATGTCCCCGTCGACTGTGTCTGTGAGTTCCTGGACCTCCTGTGTGAGGGTATCCCTGCAGCCGCTGTCAGAGGGCAGCAGGAAGTAGGAGTCGCCCAAGAGGCAGTCCTCCGGTCGGGGCAAGAGCTTGAGGTTGGCGAAGGGGTCCGGGTGGCAGCACCAGTCATCCACCAGGGCGTTCCAGTTCCCATTTGGCAGAGGCAGAACACGCCGGAACACCCTGGAAAACAGACCCAGTTGGAACAGTGAAGACGGCAGACAAAGAACACTGTAGTCTGCAGAACCCAGTTAGAACCCAGTAGACAGCAGAGACTGTCAGAACACACGGACGACCGTTCCTTCTCCAAATGAACCCGTCTCCTCTCTGTTGACTCAGTGTAGAAGAGGAGGGGGGGGGGGAGAATACTCCCCGCAGGGGAACTGGTGGGGGAAAGGAATAAGTTTCCTCCTCCTCGCGACTCATCCTCCTAGTTTTTCTTTTATTTCTTCTTCCACTCTCCCACCCCCCTCCTCCTCCTCCTCCTCCTCTCCCTCTCTCACCTCACCGTCCTCCATCTCCTCATTACTATCCTCCTCCTCACCTGTCCTGCAGAAGTCTGGTGCCACAGGCCTGGCAGGTGAAGCTGTAGGTCTCCTGCACCCTCAGCCGCTCCATCACATCCCAACAGGGCTCTGAAAGGGAGCACACGCGCGCGCACACACACAGAGACAGACACACACACACACACACGCACACAGAGACACAAGTCAGAGTTAGGGAACAGGTCTTCACCTTGCACTAGAGGACGGCAGTCAATAAATCCTGGTTGGATGGGAGCAGCTTGGGAGGACGAGAAGACACCAATCTGTTTGGTGATTGGATTTGTCGTTGAAGCTTCCCCCAGCTGTCTCTGTCTGTCTCTCTCGGCACTGTCCTCACAGACAGCGCACGCACCCGCCCTTTACTCACCGGGCAGGGAGAGAGGTAGGAAGGACTCGAGATAGACAGGTACGGATAACTGGAGGAAGGAAAGAAGAAAGGACTAAAGACAGATCGGAAGGGAGGAAGGATGGACCGCCGGAGTGAGGAGCACCTCACTTCACCGGTGTCTGGGTCAATATTAATGGCTGCTCGGTTGATTCCGGGGGAGGTACTGATGGTGTCCATTAAACTGGGGGGTGAATCACAGTAACAGCTCATACTGCAGTGACTCAGACTGATAATCTGTGTGTGTGGGATGGCTGGGCCCCTGAGGATAGTTAGCACATACAGTAAGATATTACCCATCTCATCTACACTATACCGCTGACAGTAAAAGCCCAGATGAGAGCTGATGTACAAAAAAAAAAGAGTGCGTGTGTTTGAGGCCACACTAAACAGGTTATTTACTTTCATCTATATTCTGGTCTATTGTGATGCGCATCCTGAAGTGCAGTTCCTCTCCTGGCTGTCCGGAGGTCTGCACAAAGGAGTCCTGTGTGACACTGATCCCTGGTGGCAGCTTGAGGGATAGCAGGCCTCTGGCTGTATGTACCAGGAGGCACGACTCCCCAGCTGTCACCCTGGCCTCTGCAGGGCTGCCAGCCACCTCACTCCTGGGAGACAGAAAAAAAAAAGGACAGTGATACATAATGGCATGTTCCTTTAACCACGGTAAACGGCAATAATATCTCATTTTGAGCGAGGATGTGTGTGTGTATTAGATACAAGAGAGATTAGAAAAACAAAAAACAAACAGAGTTTAAAAAATATATATAAATGAATGAGGTACACACAAGTGTCAGACAATGGTCAGTTAACTCCGAATTGTGTTGTTGTTTCTGCTACAGATTCAGCTCAGTGTAACCTTCTCAAGCATGGAAGATGGGTTACCCCTGTCCAGTCTACAAGACCATGCAATTATGTCCACAAGCCAGACAATGCATCTCTGTCCGTTCCTCGGACAAGCCCCCTCCCCAGGGTAAAATAATGTGTTTTCTTTCGAAACAGCCCCTGCATCATTAGGTTTGCAAAAGCCAATTCTGATTCTCTTGTGGCCCATGCAACAATCACACACTAGTGATATCCAATAAGAGGGCAACTGTTTTTGACTCACACTGAGATTAAGCTTCTTTTATTTCTTTTTCTAGTATGCTGATGTTTTATTGTTTAAAAATCCCTTTAAACACGCCCATCATAGTACAAGAAAAACGTAATACACCAGTAAAGACATGGGGTGATGCCTATTACATTTACTGATAGACATAGAATATACTAGGTACCACACATAGTTGTATATTCACCAACATGTTTAAACTACTGTAGTTTGGACATGAAGCTGACACGTTGAGTAAAATGAATGAGTACTCAATTGCCAGCAATATTTTACCCCACCTAGTGGACTAGCTTGTGGCTACACTATACAGACAAAATGATTGGAACAGCTACATATTATTACACCTACAGCCAGGAGCTTTTATGAAATCCCATTCTAAATCCATAGGCATTAATATGGAGCATAATCAAGCCAAAACAGGAAAGGGCAAAATGTGGGTTCAGTTCTAATATCATCTGCAAGCCAGGTCTTGTCATCCAACAGCAGTGCCCAAACTCCCTAATGCTCCATATTATTGCCGATGGATTTTGATTGGGATGTCATAAAAGCTCCTACAGGTGTAATGTGTAGGTGTCCCAATACTTGTGTCTCTGTATTGTGTATATACATCAGTGGGCGCATCTGTCGCACTTACCTAGCTACCATCACTAAGAGCTGTCTTGTTGCTTGATAAAAACAGACAGGATGGTTTGCTGGCTAGATTCAGTGCATACTTTTGCAAAGCAGGTAGCTACTGTGCCACTGCTAGCTTGCTTGCTAACGAGCCATCTGAAGCTGTGTTAACACAATTGAGCTAGGGTAGCTAGCTAAATAGCTGTATTTATTGCCCGCATAAACTGTACAACATACTAACCCCAGAACAAGTAGTCCACTTTGCAACCGTTTTCTGAGTTCAAGAAAGATTCCAACTTGTCCGGCGTTGGTCATGCTATCACCCATCACTGAAACACACGTGCTGTGTTGATCGCTACGTAACCCAGCTGAACAAGAACTGCTGGCAAACAATAGTATGGATGCAAAAAGGAGTTAATGGCACAATAAATGCAAGGTTTATCAGAATTGAAAATAGTCCTAAACCTCTATATTTGCGATGGAGCAGACTATCTGATGCTAGCAGTTATTCAGCTAGTGGAACTGTTATGACTGTAGTGTAGAACACATCCAATCCTAACGGACAAGTATAATGAACGTACAAAAATCTGCAATGCAGTCTGGGAGCTGTCAGTTGGATTGTTTGGGCTTTGTGACTGTATCCAGGGGCTGATAATGGCGACAGCCGTTTAAATCACCAAGACAAACACAAGGAAAGCTATGAATAATGTAGATATGATTAGCTATATATTACTGGCTCGCAAGCCTTCTGTGTCTTCATGACAAGTGTCACAGCGTGCTTAATCGAGTGACACCGGGGCCCAGCGCAGCGCATCAGCAGCAACATAACGAAGAAGAGTCGGAATCGGAAGCCAAGCTGACGTTAGCTTGCCTATGATACAGCTGCTGACAGCTGTGTCCTTTATCCGTTAGTCGTTTTCTGAGTAGTGTCAGTTGTTCAGCAATATCTTAATAACGGTAAGCATGATTCATTCACGTTTACACCCGCTCTTGTACTGCCAACATGGCTAACGTTACCTAGCTAGCTAAACAATTACCTAATCGCATCCGGTGTCTTTATTGGGTTGTTGTTGCGTGTGACATTTCACACTAACCTTTGAGTTGTTTGTTAAATATCACTCAAATATAAACTGTTCAGTGATATATTCTGTAACAGTTTCCCCCTTCCCAAATCAGTGGTGTCCGGGTATTTAGCAGCTTTGTATGACGAGTACCGGTGTGTTTTACTCTTGTTCATATAGAGGCTCAAACTGGCTGATTTTTCATAACAGCCAGGCCTAACAACAGGCTACTGTATAGGTAGCCTTGCAGGGGTCTTTGCCATTCATATATATGAGTCATGGGCTGCTTGCCCCAGGCCATTATTTAGCCACAGGCTATATTTCGATTGAGATTTGAGATGCATTCAGTATTCTCATTTAATACATTCGTGTGACAACTCTATAGTGCCAAAATTTTGACTTCATTTTCAAGAGAAAGTTTCATTGTGTGCTGGCTAGTCTGCCATGTGATCAAGTGGAATCCCCTTCTTTGCTCGTGCAGGAATGTGGCATCTCGATCTGGATTTACATTCTCTGGAAATCAGTTTTAGCTGAAAGGGTGGCATGGTTCCCTGCTGCTCAGTTGATTTCCCTATTATCAGCGAGATTTCCTCTCTTCTTCTCCTCTCTTCCTGTCTTCCTCTCCACCTCTCCTGCTCTCTTGGGGTGTCAGACACAGGGATCCGGTATGCGTTGCATGATTCAGCACTACTGTCTCCACCAACCTCATCAGGCTTGGCCGTTTACTACCGCCTGCCAGACTTTGCACCTCATGTATTTCATGTGACCCGTCAATAAACAATCCCTGCCTCTTCATGAGCTCAGCAGCCCTCTCTCCCAGCCGAAGGGCTGACTGGTTTCCGGAGTTAACGGCATGTTTAATAGCGAGACACGGATTAAGCTTTCATGAATGAAATAGGGCTGTGAGTGTTCAGGCCTGTCATAACTTTGAGTCATTATCTTTCTGTTGTCCCTCCATCCCTCCCCTCCTCCATCCCTCCACCTCTCATGGTCTCTTTCTCCCCCTCTTCAACCTCCGTCTTTCTCCCTTTGTCTCCCCTCGCCGTCTCCCTCTCTTCACCTCCCCTCTCCCCAGCAGGGATGATGTGTGTCGGTGAGCCCGGTGTTGCCCTGTAGCCGACCAATCAGAGGGGAGGATGAACGCGGAGGAGGTGGAGCTTCTGAGCGACTCCAAGTACAGGAACTATGTGGCAGCCGTGGACAAGGCCCTCAAGAACTTTGAGTACTCCAGCGAATGGGCCGACCTCATCTCAGCACTGGGGAAGCTCAACAAGGTCGGGCGCCTCACGCACAACAAACGAACTAGGATCTTATTCCTCACACCCATCGCAGACAAATCCACCCACATCATCTCGCGCAGGGATAGAACCTTCCGCACTGACACCTGGCAGCTCTCGAGCCTTTTCACCCACCGTGCCGCCAGACGAAGCACGGCAGTGTCTTAACCCCCGTCTGTGGTCTGTACCAGGTGCTCCAGAACAATGCCAAGTACCAGGTGGTGCCTAAGAAGCTGACGATTGGCAAACGGCTGGCCCAGTGTCTCCACCCGGCGCTGCCCAGCGGCGTGCACCGCAAGGCCCTGGAGACCTACGAGATCATCTTCAAGATCATCGGGCCCAAGAGGCTGGCCAAGGACCTGTTTCTCTACAGGTACAGTAGGCCGGACAGACAGCTCTGAGGGTATCTACGTACAGGCTGGCTGGACAGCTTCACCCTCACATGTACTGTAATATAGAGGTACTAGCTGTCAATAGCATGTTGTTTTTCTACATCAGGCTACACAGGAAGAAGTGTATTTGTGTGAACCTGTTACTTCCATTGTGTACGCCTTCTCCATGTTGACTTGTGTCCTCGGCTGTTTTCCCTGTGCTCGCTCTGTGCCACAGCGCTGGGCTCTTCCCCTTGCTGTCCAACGCAGCCATGTCAGTGAAGCCAGCGCTGCTGGGCCTGTACGAGACCTACTACCTGCCGCTGGGGAAGACCCTCAAACCAGGCCTGCAGGGCCTGCTCACCGGGGTGCTGCCCGGCCTGGAGGAGGGCTCCGAATACTACGACAGGTAACACGGGAGGTGGGGGGGAGGTGTGTGTGTGTGTGTGTGTGTGTGTGCGTGTGTGTGTGTGTGTGTGTGTGTGGGGGGGGGGGCGTCCCGTACTACGACAGGTAACGCACGAGTGGGAAGTGAAGAGAGATCCCGAGGACACGAACACCTCCGCTGTCACGAGGGATATGACCGGATCTCGCAGCATTACCACGACATCCTTTTTGAACGCATCGCAATCCAAACCTCAACGCAAACCCCCCCCCCCCCCCCCCCCCCCCTCCTCCCCAGGACCAACGCGCTGCTGGAGAAGGTGGCGGGGGCGGTGGAGCAGTGTGCCTTCTACAGCGCCCTGTGGGGCAGCATCCTCACCAGCCCGGCCGTGCGGCTGCCGGGCGTCACCTTCGTCCTGCTGCACCTCAACCGCAAGCTCTCCATGGAGGACCAGCTCTACGTCATGGGCAGCGACATCGAGCTCATGGTGCGTGCGTCTGCGCGGGCCTCTGCGGGCTCGAGTCCTTCCACGCCCTCCCCATTCCGAAGTAGGGTAAGGTCGTGACCTCACGTGCGGTGTCGCCCTCCGGCCTGCAGGTGGAGGCGGTGAGCACGTCCGTGCAGGACTCCAGCGTCCTGGTCCAGAGGAGCACGTTGGACCTCATCCTGTTCTGCTTCCCTTTCCACATGAGCCAGGCCACCCGGCCCGACATGATCCGCATCCTGTCGGCCGCCCTGCACGTGGTCCTGAGGAGAGACATGTCCCTCAACCGCAGGCTGTATGCCTGGCTGCTGGGTAGGGGGCACGCGCACACACACACACACACACAGACACACACAGATACAGACACACACAGACACAGACACACACAGACACACACAGACACACACAGACACAGACACACACAGACACAGACACACACAGACACAGACACACACAGACACAGACACACACAGACACAGACAGACACAGACACAGACAGACACAGACACACACAGACACAGACACACACAGATACAGACACACACACACACAGACATACACAGACACACACACACAGACAGAGACACACAGACACACACACACAGACACACGGCTGTGTAGCTTTGTACCCCGGTGTTGATGTCAGTACTCTGCTCTCTCTCACGTGCGTCTGATGACGGACGACCCTGCCGGTGAGTTTCTGCTAGGCCGCTTTGTCTGAGGAGGAGCAACTTTCATGTCCTCGCCCCAGCTCATTCTCAGCCTGTTTGTGTGTGTGTGTGTGTGTGTGTGTGTGTGTGTGCGTGTTCCGTTCCCAAGGCTTCGACAACAACGGTGTGAGAACAGGTCCACGCAGCACCCGACAGAGCAACCCAGAGGAGCACGCCACTCTGTACTTCAACACCTACTCCAAGGACATGCTGGTTCAGGTCTGTAACACACACACATACACACACACACACACACACATACTCGCACACACACGTGCAAGACATGCAGTACGAAGCCCCTAAACAACTTCATGGCCTAAAAGTGGTAGAGGAGAGGAGGGGGGGTTGGGGGGTTTAAAAACATTTGGCAGCAGGTGAAGTCCTCCACCTTCTGCCCTCCTGCCTCCCCTCCATCACCTCCCTCGCCACCCCCGCCTCCCCTTCCCACCCCCTTACAGCCCCCCCCCCTCCCTCCACTCCTCCGAGGGCAGGCCAGCGTGTGATGTCTCAGTTACTCAGGGGGGGGGAGACGGGAGCCAGACAGCCAGACACACCGGGATAGCTCTACCTCAGTCGTTTGTCTGTTGTTTCGCCATCTGCTGCCACTTGTTGCAGCCCCCCCGCTGGGAGACTCCGGTACTGCAGGGACCGTGTTGGCTTATGTGACAGACGAAGCGTGAAACACAAGCTCACACACACACACACACACGCGCACAAACACACACACATACACACAACAACACAAAGACACACAGGAACAGAGGGTTTGCCCTCAGGGATATCATATAGAACACCAAAAACAAAGTACCCCGACCAGGAAGTAAATCTATCTGACCACCTGAGCCTGCCTGGCAGTCCCTGTAGATGTGTGTTATGTTAGGGTAGTGTGGGTGCATGGATTCCTCATTAAAGGTGTGTGTGTGTGTTGCAGGCCATGGTGGAGATCCTGCAGGGTAAGGCGCGAGGAGGAGAGGAGGAGAGCGTCCTGATGCACGACCTCAAGCCCTTCCGCATTCTCATCAGTCTGCTGGACAAACCAGAGCTGGGTACAGACCACTCTAATAATAACACACGCGCACACGCGCACACGCCCCAGTGTCAGCAGTGTTGATGTGCCCTACAGGCCCAGCGATCCTGGAGGACGTGCTGATTGAGGTGTTCCGGACCTTACACACGCAGTGCCGGACCGAGCTGGACCTGCAGAACCACAGCCCCTTCAGCAAGGACCACGCGCATCTCAGCAGGTTGGGGAACACATACACACACACACACACACAAGGACCACATGCATCTCAGAGGGTTGGGGAACACACACACACACAAGCCAGCTAGCACCACAATCATCTCAGCCAGGTTGGGGAATCGGCATACACTCTCACACACACACACACACACACACACACACACACTCACACACACACACTTAGCGATGGCTCTGTGACCCTGACGTGTCTCTCCTCCAGCAAGCTGCGTGAGAACAAGAAGACCGCTGAGCTGATCAAAACGGCTAACCTGCTCTTCAACTCGTTCGAGCCCTACTACATGTGGGACTACATCGCCCGCTGGTTCGAGGAGTGCTGCAGGTCGGTGTCCCGGCACGTACGGCAGGCGTGGCGATGGTTCCGTGTGGCGGCGATCCAGGACACTTTCCTGTTCATGGCCAGTGATGGTGTTACTGGCTTTGAGAAGCCTTGGCTTGATGTTCAGTGTTTCCCCTAGGTTTCGCCCGACCACGTAGAGACAGAAATGACATGCCGTCGTGGAAATAAGATAAATAACATAAGGCCATTTAGTTTGTTTAATAAAAGAGAAAGCTATAGACCTGTTTTGTAGGAAAGGTAACCTTAAGTGACTTATTTTGTGATCTAGTGCTATATAAAAAAAAAAAAATGAACTTGACATTCCAGGGGGGGCGGGGGGTTCCGTTCGGGGGGCAGGGCGCCCCCCTAATATAATGGTAGGGGAAACACTGATGTTGTAGTCTGTGGAGTTGTGTATTCTGAGAAAGTCTCTTGATAAACAGGTCCACTTAGGAATGTTTAGGCCCATTTGTTCCAAAGACAGCAAATGAACCCGAGACTTGAATCTCGAGGACAAGGAGGAGGAGCGTTTGAGGGGTGTGTTCATCGCTCATTTGCTAACTGCCCTCTCTCTGCATCGTAGGAGAACAGCCAATGGCAACGCACATCCCGCCAGGCTTGCGTGGAGCGTTGAGTCTCCAGAGCTTTCGTTGGTGGAGTTCTGTCAGCTGGTGGACTTCCTATTGGACATTGTGTCCCTGGTGAGACACACGCACACACACTTGCGCTCTCTGCCTCTCTCTCTCTCTCTCTCTCTCTCTCTCTCTCTCTCTCTCTCTCTCTCTCTCTCTCTCTCTCTCTCTCTCTCTCTCTCTCTCTCTCTCTCTCTCACAGTTTCAGCTCTCTCTCTCAGTGAGTGCTTATGACCACAGCCCTTATGGTTTGGTGTTCCCTGTAGTGTGCTTTTGTGTTGTGTGTTGTGCGCGCAATAACAGGTTCTGAGTGCTGTCTTGTAGTCTCTCTGCATCTTTTATCAGACTGCATTTCCAACCTGAATCCCTGACACAATAATAACTGTACGTGTGTGTTTCCTTGAGCGCGTGTCTGCAAGTGTGCGTTCCTGAAAATGCCGCAAGTGTGTGTGTGAGTTTGTGTGTGTGTGTGTGTGTGTTAGTGTACTCTGCACTCAAAGTGTCCTCTGGCCTATGCTCCGCTCGCTCCTGTCCTGTTCAACCTCTCTGCTCTTTCTCCTTGAAGCCTACTAGAAGCATGAGGGTGATCTGCCAGGTAAAGTACTGCTGTCTCCTGCCTCTCCTCCTCCTCCCCTGCTCCACCCTGCTCTGTACCCCTCCACCCTGCTTCACTCTGCTACTCTGACCTTTGTGCCGCCCCACCGCCAACACCTTCCAGCATGCTCCATCGCTGCTTGGCCACCAGTGAGCCATCATTTATGTATTTGTTTTGGAAGATTGTCGTTATTATTATGCCAGTGTGAGTGAAGCTGTCGAGCTCAGCACTGTGTCACTGATGACAGGATTACCCCCCACTACAGGAAATGAGGTATAGGTTTCCTGTCTGAGGTATTTGAGTGTGGATGTTGTTAGGAAGGGTGGGGGCCTGCATGCTGTTAGCACCACCCAACAACCCCTCATGTCCCCAACACGCTGAGTTCATAACAACCATGTTCCGTTGAGGGTCCTTCCCTCCACTCTTCATTTTTTCCTTTTCAGTCCCCCCCCCCCCATTTCACCATTATCAGTATTATGTGTCTCGGGTTGTCTGTTCAGTGATGTACAGTATGCCATGTGTGTGAAGTCGGGAGCTTCCAGAGTTCTGAACCAGCTTCCTCACCAATGCCGGCTCGCCTGCTCTCCTCCCACGAGCCTCCTCCTCCATCTCACCCCTCTCTCCCCCTCCTCCTCCTCCTCCTCCAGGAGACGTACATCGAGATCCAGACGGAGCACCTCCCCCTCCTGCTCCTCCGGATGGTGGCGGCCCTCACCGGCCAGCTGCCCTCCCTGGGCCTGGGGGAGCTCACCCACTGCCTGCGCCTCTGCTCCAAGATCCTCAGCAAGGTGCAGCCCCCCCTGGTGTCCCCCCTGGCCCTGCCCCCCGCCGGCCCCTCCGGGTCCAAGGCCCCCACCTCAGCCAGGGACAAGGAGGAGAGACGGGTGAGGCCGGTGTGCATGCGGCAAGTCCGCTGTTGTTGTAGGTTTTAGCGACAACGTATTTTCGGGAAGCCTGAGTCATTATGAAGGTTTTATTTGGGAACATAGTTAATCCATGGTCAGTAGGGACCTCTGAAGAGCTGGCACAATTATTTGTTGTCATTCACATTTTGGTCAAACCATGGTGTGTCGATGGGTGGGATCTGCTATCCCAGAGTGCCTTGGTGCAGTGAGCCCGAGGTCAATCTCACAGCTTCCTCTCTGCCCTGCTGCACTTCCTGTCTGGGGACCCAGCAAGCTGACAGATCGGTGGTTGATCGTGGTGATCCTGCTCTCCTCCTCAGATCTGAGCTGTGTTCAGCCTGGCGCCCCCGTAAACATCCGCGGCGCTTTGGTCTGTGGCCAGCGGAGAGAGCGAGAGAGAAACGCGTTCGCGAGCAGACTCGCCTCGACCTCACGCCCCAAACGGTGTCCACCGCCAACCTCGAACATCAAACTAGCTCCCCGTCTCGGCCGCCGTTCCTCGCTGCCAACGGCCCGCCGCCCTCTACAAATCTCCCCTTTCAAGCCCCCTCGAAACAGCCCCGTGTCTGTGTAGCGGTGCCTACGGGGACCTGGGCCTAGCTCCTGTGTACTGGCTCCAGTCGGGGACGTGAGCTCGGCCCCTGGGTAGGACAGACCAGACTCACTAGTCATGGCCCAGATAACACCCATCCCCGGTCCTCATGGTGTCCCCTGGTCCCAGAGCTGTCCCACCCTCCCCACCCCCCCCCCCCACCCCCACCCCCAAGCCCTGCCAGCCTGCCAACACCCCCTCTAGACCTGACCAACCTTCTCATCTCAACCAACCCCCCACATCCTGCCAACCATGCCATACTGTGCCCGCCCCATAGACGCGGACACGCCATATTGCACTGACCCCCCCCAACCCCAAAACCATGCCAGCGTCCCTCCCTGCCCTCCCCAGGCTGGGTGGTCCGACAGCCGGCTTCACTGTCCTCCTCTCTCCCCCGACGGCGGCGTTTGAAGGTGTCTCCACCCCCCGGGTGGGTGTGGGTGCTTGGGTGGGTGCTCGTTGGAGCATTACAGATAGTTCACCCTGACATGGGAAAGGCCCTTAGGAGAGCATGGGGGGGGGGGGGCACACACTGTGGCTAGTAACAGCTGAGCCCCACACCCTCTCTCCCCGACTCGCTGTCTTTGTGGAGACCAGGCTAGGGCGTCCCCCAGGTCTGCCCTCTCCATCAGAGTGGAAGACCACCCCCCCCCCCCCCCCCCCCCCCCCCCCCGCAGGGAGAGTGTCTCCTCTGCCATCTGAGTCCAGCACTCCAGAGCGCACTATTGCCTCAGACCAAAAGCATGCTGGGAAGCCCCTAGGCTGTGTGTATGCATAATGGGCTGTCTGTCTGTCTGCGGGGTCGTACTCACCCAGGTGTCAGCCCCCAGCTGTGCTGTCCTCTGTTCTCACCCCCCCCCCCCTCTCCTCCGGCAGCCCCTCCCCACCACACTGGAGCTGCCGGAGGAGGGAGAGGTGCTCGAGGGGGAGGCCACCCCCACCGGCGGGCACCCCTCCGAGGGCGTCTTCTCCGACTTCGTCCAGTACCAGGAGGGCGGCGGTGAGGAGCCGGACCTCGGCGGGCCCGAGGAGGCCCAGCCCTGCCCCAGGACCAGCCGCAGGGGCCCCAGCCCGGCCCAGGCCAAGCCCCAGGACAAGCCCGTGATGCAGAGCTGCCTGGAGCACTTCCAGCTCTTCCTCTCCCGCCTCATCACCCTGTACATCACCCCTGGGGAGGGCCAGGGGCGGGGGGAGGGCCAGGGGGGGGAGATGGTGCGGGCAGGGCCCCCGGTTCCGGAGGTCACCCAGCAGAATGGGCACGCGACGCGACCAGGCCCGGTGGTAGCGGGAGCTGGCCCGGCCAGTCAGCCTGCCTCCGCCCCGGGCCAGAGGGAGTGTCTGCCGGCCTTCACCGCCGCCTGTCAGCTCTTTCTGGAATGTTCCAGCTTCCCCGTCTACATCGCCGAGGGCAACCTCAAGTCTACATCCACCCTGGACGAGCGACCTGGTGAGGCTGATGGACCGATGCTGTCTGCCTTTCAGACTGGCTTTTTTTTTCTGTCAGTCTTAAACTGACGGGCTGACTTTGAATATGTCTTTGTCCGACTGTCTGTCTGACTGATTCTGTATGTCTTAAACGGACTGATTCTGTATGTCTCTGACTGTCTGGCTGACTGATTCTTTATGTCTTAAACAGACTGATTCTATATGTCTCTGACTGTCTCTCTGACTGACTCTGTATGTTGTAAACTGCCTGTGTCTGTCTGGTTGACTCTGTGCTGTGGCCCCCCACAGATGGGGAGCAGGTGCGTCCATCTGTCTGGCTGCAGACCCTGATGGACGCCTGCTGTGTGGGCGGAGACTTCAGCCTGCAGGGCGTGGCCATCTCCCTGCTCATGGACCAGGTGGGCCTCACGCAGTCCGTCGCCATGGTGTCCGCCGAGAGCATCGGCGGGCCCGACTCCGCCCCGCCCATGAGCCCGAGCCAGGGCCGCGTCGCCGTGGTGATCCGGCCGCCCCTCACTCAGGGAATCTTGAAGTACATCGCGGAGAAGACCGACTTCTTCAAGGTGGGGGGGGTGTGCACCATGGGATTTGTAGTTTCTTTCCACGTTGGGTTCCAAGCATTGAAACAGGGTAGCTCACGTTCTGGTTAGCAGCCACGAGTGGTTTGAGTTGGTCTGACGGTCTAACCCCAACCCCCCCCCCCCCCCCCCCCCTCTGTCCAGAGCGTGGCCCTGACCCTGTGGGAGCAGCTGGGGGAGGCCACCCCCCAGCACCACCAGCGCAGCGTGGAGCTCTTCTACCAGCTGCACAACCTGGTGCCCTCCTCCAGCATCTGTGAGGACGTCATCAGCCAGCAGCTCATGCACCGGGACAAGGTCACACACACACACACACACACATGTATACACTAGGCTCCAAAAGCCTGGAGACCACTAGTCACGATACTTCTGTTTGGCATACGATATTAGCTTAACAATTTGTGTGAAAAGTGGAATCTCTTAAAACACGTACGCACAGACTTTTACACACATATGTACACACACTCGTTACTCAAGTGTGTGCGTGTGTTTGTGTGTGTGTGTTTCCAGTGGATCCGTCTGGAGGCTCATGTGAAGTTCTCAGTGTTGTGGCACCTGACCAGAGACCTGAACATCACCAAGTCCTCTCCCTTCAACCGCACCTTCGACAGGTGGGCTCACCTAGCTGCACAGCATCACCCTGGTGTCTCGTTCACTTCACCAGTACTCACACACACACACACACACACTCACAGACTCACACAAACACACACACGCAGACACCCACGGGCAGCACAGGGGAAGAACACTTGACTTGACTGCCAATCAAATTCCCCCTGTATGTCATGGATAAAAGTGTCTGCCTACACACTTTGTTCACAATGACATTCCACACGAGGGGGGGGGGGGGGGACTTCTGTCCTCCTCAACGTCCCTCCATTATTTCTCCTTCTCACCGCCGCCTCACCCTAATATGTCCCACCCGAATATTCCGGTGCCTTCCCTCCCTCCTTCCCTCCCCCCAGGTCTCTGTTCATCATGCTGGACAGCCTGAGCTACTGGGACCCGTCGGCCAGCGCCGTGGGCCGGGCCTGGCTCAACCAGGTCCTGCAGAGGCACGACATCGCCCGCGTCCTGGAGCCCCTCCTGCTGCTGCTGCTGCACCCCAAGACCCACCGCGTGTCTGTCCAGAGGGTCCAGAGCCAGCGCCACTGGGCCCAGGCGTGCCCGGGCCAGCCGGAGCACGACCCGTCGGAGCCCATCTACATGAGGGACTCGGGCTTCTCAGACAGTGAGTGGGAACGCGTGTGTGTGGTCGAAGGTGGAGCCCACTGGGCGTCAGGGAGAATATCGAGGGGAATATCTGCTTATTCTTTTTTCTCGTCCGATCTTCCGTCTCCTCTTCCTCCCCCCCCCCCCCCCCGTCTCCTCTCCTCTCAGACTTCAACCAGGTTCAGGGCGAGTTCCTGAGGGCGGGCCCCGAGCACCTGCGAGGCCTGCCATTGGGTGACATGGAGCCCTTCAGCCTGACGGTCAACCCTCTGAGCGACAGCCTGTCCCTGCTGAGCCTGAGCAGTGAGAACCTGCAGTACCAGCCCTCCGACCAGCAGGCGGAGCCAGGGAGCTCCGAGTCCAGCGCCTCCCGCTCCTCCACGCTGGACCAGGGCAGCTTCGAGGAGCAGGAGGGGGGGGGCACGGCTCTAGGGGGGCCGGACGCCCCCCCAGCGGACAGCCAGACCGGGGAGGAGGAGGAGGAGGAGGAAGATGAGGATGAGGATGAGGGTTCTATTGAAGAAGTGGTGGCCTCAGTGCTGGCTGCGGTCATAGACCAGGTGGTGGTTGAGGTGGATGAGGGTGAGGTGGATGAGGGTGAGGTGGATGAGGGTGAGGTGGATGAGGGTGAGGTGGATGAGGGTGAGGTGGATGAGGGGGAGGTGGATGAGGGGGAGGTGGATGAGGTGGAGGCGGAGCCCCCGACCCCCCCGGAGGCCTGGCCCCCGAGCGACTCGGACAGCTGCTCCTCGGACACCTCCACTGGGACCCCCCTCGCCCTGGACACCCCCGGGCCCCCCCCCCACCCCCAGACCCTTCCTGAGATGCTAGCGGGGGGCACCCTGGAGTTCCTGTCCGTCGCCCTGGAGACGACGGGGGGCGCGGAGGAGGAGCCGGAGGAGCCTCGCGAGGTCATGACCCGCCACAGCTCCTCCCCTTCCATCGTGATGCAGACGGACGGCCCCGCCCCGCCGGACCACACCCTGCGGGTGGACGACGCCCAGGCGCGCAAACGCAGCCACAGCTCCACCCAGCTCAGCCTGCGGGGGAAGATCCTGGAGCGGCTGGCCGACAAGTCCCCCGGCGCCAAGCCCAAGGTGATGAAGAGGAGCCGGAGGAAGGAGGAGGAGCGCCACAGGAAGGCCCTGCAGGCCGAGAAGGCCCGCCCCCCCAGCATCTTCTTCGGGGACAGCCTCGACCTGGAGAACTGGTACAGCTGCGGCGAGGGCGAGGTGTCCGAGATCGAGAGCGACGCCGGCTCGCCTGGCGGCGGCGCCGGGGTCAGCCCGGCGGGTCGGCGGCCGTCGGCGGCGCTCCCCCGCTTCAACATCCACCCGCTCTACCAGCACGTGCTGCTCTACCTGCAGCTCTACGACTCGTCGCGGGCCCTCCACGCCCTCTCCGCCGTCGCCGCCATGCTGCGGGCGGCACCGGCCGGCTTCGTGGGCGCCATCGCCACCACCAGCATCAACAACACGTACACGGCCCAGCTCAGCCTCCTGCAGAACCTGCTCGTCCGCCACCGCGTCTCCGTGATGGGCAAGGACTTCTACTGCCCGCTGGCGCAGGACTCGTCGCACTCGTACCGCAGCGCCATGTTCCTGGAGATCATCATCGCCCTCTGCCTGTACTTCCTGCGCAGCTACTACTCGGCCCACGTGGCGGCCGCCCCCGGCGACCTGGCGGGCAACCGGGCCATGCAGCTCACCAGCCTGGAGGTGCTCACGCTGCTGTTCAGCGAGCTGGCCAAGGTGACGGACGGCTCGGCCAAGGGCTTCGCCTGCTTCATCGGCGACGTGCTGTCCAAGTGCAAAGTGCAGAAGGTCCTCCTCCACTGCCTGCTGTCGTCCATCTTCTCGGCGCAGAAGTGGCACGAGCAGCGGGCGGCGGCGGCGGCGGGCACGGCCGACGCGCCGGCGACCGAGGAGGGCCTGTCGGAGGACGGCGTCATCAACCTGTCGGAGGACCAGCTGGACGGCTGCAGCGCCGTGCAGTCGCAGCTGCTGCGGCTGCTGCAGAGCCTGGTGGCGCTGGAGCACCGCGTGCTGGGCCCCGGCGACGAGGCCGGGGACGGGGGCGGGGGGGGAGGAGGCGTCGGTGGGGGAGGGCCGGGGGGCGGGGGGGGAGGCGGAGGAGGAGGGGGCGGAGGAGGGGGCGCCGGGGCCGGGTTCGAGCTGCTGGGCGGCGACGTGGAGCACGTCAACCCGCAGCAGCCCATGACGTCGCTGCAGTACCTGCACGGCCAGCCAATCACGGGCCAGGGCATGTTCCTGTGCGCGGTGATCCGGGCGCTGCACCAGCACCACGCCTGCAAGATGCACCCCCAGTGGATCGGCCTCATCACCGCCACCCTGCCTTATATGGGCAAGGTTCTGCGGCGGGTCGTCGCCTCGGTAACGCTGCAGCTGTGCAGGAACCTGGACAACCTGATCCAGCAGTACCGCTATGAGACTGGGAGCACTGACATCAGGTAAAAGGACACACACACAAACACACACATACACTAGGGCTGTACAGTAGACCTCTATATACACTCATGTATATAGCAGCATGGCTATGTGATATATTAAAGATAATAAAATATCCGATTCTGCCACCAGATGGCACTCCTGTTCTACAGATGCCATGGTTCCTGTGAACTGAGACATCCCATGGTTTACAACCGCTGTTAGTGAGTCCATGTCTGACTTGTGTGTGCGTTTCCTGCTTTGTGTCCCCCAGACCCCAGTGGATGGCCCTGTGCCTCCCCCCAGACCTCATCCTGACCGTGCTGGAGGGAGTGACCGCCATCATCCACTACTGCCTGCTGGACCCCACCTCCCAGTACCACCAGGTGGGGGCGATAGAGAGCTGTCAGCCTAGCTGTTAGAACTGCATCCAGTAGGGAAACACACAGAGAAAATGTGTGTGTATCTTTAACATTGTGTGTGTGTCCTCTCTCCCCTATGCTCCCCCCCCCCCCCCAGCTCCAGGTGAGCGTAGACCAGAAGCACCTGGCCGAGGCCCGTTCAGGCATCCTGTCCATCCTGCACACCATCATGGCGTCCGTCACCCTGCTGTGGAGCGTTCTCTACCAGGCCGACAGCTCTGATAGGCCGGCCGCCGCCTGCGCCGCCTCCACCTCCAACATCAACCTGGGCTCCACCAAGGTAACCGTGACAACGCCACAATCGGTGGCATGGCCGTGGTGACGCCACGGTGTGTTCTTTGCAGGTTCACAACCGGCCTCTCCTCACCTCCTATGATTTCATGTGATAATGTATTCATTCGGCGGATGAAGAGGCTTACATCACAGGCGGGGGGGGGGATTCGATCCTACGACCCCTCTAACCACTGAGCCGTCCCCTCGTCCGCCTCCCTCTCTGTAGAACCTGCGTCAGCAGATCCTGGAGCTGCTGGGGCCCATCTCCATGAACCACGGAGCTCACTTCATGGCCGCCATCGCCTACGTCTGGAACGAGAGGAGGCAGGTCAAGACTCCCGCCAGGAACAAGGTAACCTCAGGCCTCTCACACACACACACACACGCACGCACACGACCCTTGACCCTACCCCGACTCCACGGTGCTGCTGCAGTCCGCAGGCATCGACCCTACGCTCAGAACCTGGTCCCCCACCTCTCTGTCTTAATGTGTGTGTAGTGTAAGTGTGTCCATACCTAAGGTGTGTGTGTGTGTGTGTGTGTGTGTGTGTGTTAACAGGTGATCCCTGCGGCTAGTGACGAGCAGCTCCTATTGGTGGAGCTGGTGCGGTCTGTGAGCGCCATGAGGACGGAGACGGTGATGCAGACGGTGAAGGAGGTCCTCAAGCAGCCGCCCGCCATCGCCAAGGACAAGGTCAGACCCCACTTCCTGTCTGCCGACGCCCTGCTTCCTGCCTCAACACACCTGACCAGGCTCACTTGGGGGGGATGTGCTGATGTGGGACAAGATGTTTTTTTACGGGGAAACGCTGAAATCTGTTGCTCTCAGACCACATGCATTTCTACTGTAACTCTCTCTTGCTCTCTCTCCAGAAGCACTTGTCTCTGGAGGTGTGCATGCTGCAGTTCTTCTACGCTTACGTCCAGAGGTGAGGAGATCAGGATGGGTGCCCAAGGCTGTCTTCTAATACTGCTGCACCACGTCAGACGATATCAATTGCCCTTTTCTTCTCCTTTCTGTCTCCTTCTCTCCTCTCCCCTGCACTCTCCTTCTCTCCTCTCCCCTGCACTCTCCTTCTCTCCTCTCCCCTGCACTCTCCTTCTCTCCTCTCCCCTGCACTCTCCTTCTCTCCTCTCCCCTGCACTCTCCTTCTCTCCTCTCCCCTGCACTCTCCTTCTCTCCTCTCCCCTGCACTCTCCTTCTCTCCTCTCCCCTGCACTCTCCTTCTCTCCTCTCCCCTGCACTCTCCTTCTCTCCTCTCCCCTGCACTCTCCTTCTCTCCTCTCCCCTGCACTCTCCTTCTCTCCTCTCCCCTGCACTCTCCTTCTCTCCTCTCCCCTGCACTCTCCTTCTCTCCTCTCCCCTGCACTCTCCTTCTCTCCTCTCCCCTGCACTCTCCTTCTCTCCTCTCCCCTGCACTCTCCTTCTCTCCTCTCCCCTGCACTCTCCTTCTCTCCTCTCCCCTGCACTCTCCTTCTCTCCTCTCCCCTGCACTCTCCTTCTCTCCTCTCCCCTGCACTCTCCTTCTCTCCTCTCCCCTGCACTCTCCTTCTCTCCTCTCCCCTGCACTCTCCTTCTCTCCTCTCCCCTGCACTCTCCTTCTCTCCTCTCCCCTGCACTCTCCTTCTCTCCTCTCCCCTGCACTCTCCTTCTCTCCTCTCCCCTGCACTCTCCTTCTCTCCTCTCCCCTGCACTCTCCTTCTCTCCTCTCCCCTGCACTCTCCTTCTCTCCTCTCCCCTGCACTCTCCTTCTCTCCTCTCCCCTGCACTCTCCTTCTCTCCTCTCCCCTGCACTCTCCTTCTCTCCTCTCCCCTGCACTCTCCTTCTCTCCTCTCCCCTGCACTCTCCTTCTCTCCTCTCCCCTGCACTCTCCTTCTCTCCTCTCCCCTGCACTCTCCTTCTCTCCTCTCCCCTGCACTCTCCTTCTCTCCTCTCCCCTGCACTCTCCTTCTCTCCTCTCCCCTGCACTCTCCTTCTCTCCTCTCCCCTGCACTCTCCTTCTCTCCTCTCCCCTGCACTCTCCTTCTCTCCTCTCCCCTGCACTCTCCTTCTCTCCTCTCCCCTGCACTCTCCTTCTCTCCTCTCCCCTGCACTCTCCTTCTCTCCTCTCCCCTGCACTCTCCTTCTCTCCTCTCCCCTGCACTCTCCTTCTCTCCTCTCCCCTGCACTCTCCTTCTCTCCTCTCCCCTGCACTCTCCTTCTCTCCTCTCCCCTGCACTCTCCTTCTCTCCTCTCCCCTGCACTCTCCTTCTCTCCTCTCCCCTGCACTCTCCTTCTCTCCTCTCCCCTGCACTCTCCTTCTCTCCTCTCCCCTGCACTCTCCTTCTCTCCTCTCCCCTGCACTCTCCTTCTCTCCTCTCCCCTGCACTCTCCTTCTCTCCTCTCCCCTGCACTCTCCTTCTCTCCTCTCCCCTGCACTCTCCTTCTCTCCTCTCCCCTGCACTCTCCTTCTCTCCTCTCCCCTGCACTCTCCTTCTCTCCTCTCTTGGCTCCTCCAGGATCCCAGTCTCCAGTCTGGTGGACAGCTGGCCGTCTCTGCTGGCTCTGCTCAAGGACTCTGTCCAGCTGGGGCTGCCTGCGCCTGGACAGTTCCTTATACTGGGGTTAGAGCGTGCGCGTATACACACACACACACAGCACACTCTCACTCAAGCATGAATCTCTTTTCTCATTACTGCACACAGCCTCACTCGTTTTCTTTCTCTCTCTCTCTCACTCTCTCACTCTCTCTGTCACTCTCTCTCTCTTTCTCTCTATCTCTCTTTCCCTGTCCACTCTCAGAGTTCTGAATGAGTTTATTCTGAAGAACCCTAACCTGGAGAGCAAGAAGGACCAGAGAGAGCTGCAGGTAACACCCCCCCCCCCCCCCGTCCTGCCGTCCCGTCCTGCCACCAACCCGGTCTGCCCGTCTCTCCTGCTGGACGGAACGAGTTCACCTTAAACAGTGCTGATGACCCCTCTCTCTCTCTGTCTGTCTCTCTGTCTCTCTCTCTCTGTCTGTCTCTCTCTCTCTGTCTCTCTCTCTCTGTCTCTCTCTCTCTGTCTCTCTCTCTCTGTCTCTCTGTCTCTCTCCTCCCCCCCAGGATGTGACCCATAAGATCGTGGAGGCCATCGGCACCATCGCCGGCTCCTCCCTGGAGCAGACCACCTGGCTGAGGAGGAACCTGGAGGTCAAGGCCTCCCCTCAGATAGTGGTGGATGGGGCCAGTCTGGAGACAGACGTAGAGGGTAGGCATCACTTGACCTCCGGATAGGACATCAGACAGCCTGCGTGTGTTCTGCATGTCTCTCACTATCTGTGTGTGCGTGTGTGTTCCAGACCTTATGCTGACAGTGATGGAAGCGTCCAGCTTCACCCCATCTGTCTACAGCGTGCACGCCCTTACTCTGCTAGCTGAGGTACCGCACCACGCTCTGGCTGCAGCTGCCCGCTACTGCTTGTCCACACGCACACACCACACACACACACGCACAAAACACTGCCTCGGTCCAGCTCTGCAGCTCAAGCAGACCCCTCTGTGTGTGTGTGTGTGTGTGTGGTAGGTTCTAGCACACCTGCTGGACATGGTGTTCTACAGTGATGAGAAGGAGAGGGTGATCCCTCTGCTGGTCAACATCATGCACTACGTCGTGCCCTACCTCCGCAACCACAGGTGAGCCACCCCCAGGACCCGTATCTCTGTCTGGGCCACCACCTGGATTGTTAGACTGACACGCTGTGCGTGCGTGCGTGCGTGTGTGTGTGTGTGTGGTCTTGATAGCTTCAAGGATGTACATGACAAATTGTGACTTTGTGGAGACAAAACTTGGACCCCACAACTTTAAGTTAGGGTTGGAATTCATATTAGGGTTAGAATTACATTAAGGGTTTGGCTTAGGGATCAAACTATTTTGGAGGTGAATTCAGTAGGGTAGTAAAACCAACCTGTGTGTGTGTGTGTGTGGCAGTGCCCACAACGCGCCCAGCTACCGTGCGTGCATCCAGCTGCTGAGCAGCCTCAGTGGCTACCAGTACACCCGGCGCGCCTGGAAGAAGGAGGCCTTCGACCTCTTCATGGACCACACCTTCTTCCAGATGGACTGTTCCTGCGTCAGCCAGTCAGTACTCACATATCCGCCCTGTCTCTGTCTGTCTGTCTGTCTGTCTGTCTGTCTGTACGCACACATGCCTGTCTGTCTGTCTGGCTGTCTGTACTCACACATGTCTGTCTGTCTGTCTGTACTCACTCAGCCCTGTCTGTCTGGCTGTCTGTCTGTACTCACACATGTCCAGTGTTTCTCCTACCATTATATTAGGCACCTATGCCTATGACCTATGCACTTCGTAAAGCTCTCTCTTGGAAGTCACTTTGGATAAAAGCGTCTGCTAAATGAATAAATGTAAATGTCTGTCTGTACTGACACATATCTGTCTGACTAAGACAGGTCTATGTACTGACAGACCGAAAGACTGACAGATTGTAAGGTCTGTGTATTGTCAGTACACATACTTGTCAGTTCTTATGTCTTGTGTATTGTGTGTGTGTGTCTTCTCCACTAACTGCCTGACCTTGCTTTCCAGCTGGAGAGCCATCATTGACCACCTGATGACCCACGACAAAACCACCTTCAGAGACCTGATGAGTGAGTGACCTCCACGTACAGTGGATCTCCCTCTCTCTCTCTCTCTGGCTGGTAGAACTCGATGAGCTGTTACACAACTGTACTACCACTGTATTCATGACACCACATGCTAGTGTGGTTATTGACGTGTTGTGTGTGTGTGTGTGTGTGTGTGTGTGTGTGTGTGCGTCCTGCAGCGCGCGTGGCCGTGGCCCAGAGCAGCTCTCTGAACCTGTTCACTAACCGAGACGCAGAGCTGGAGCAGAGAGCCATGCTTCTCAAACGCCTGGCCTTCACCATCTACAGCAGCGAGGTGGACCAGTACCAGAAATACCTTCCTGACATCCAGGGTACACACACACACACACACACACACCCCAATAACCATATGGAGTTAGATTAGTTTCATAATTCACAAACAAACGTAACACGATTCACAAATGTATTTCATGAATACATTAGAATACAATACAATAGAATATCTTTTAGAAAAAATGCATTTGTGAATCTAAGCGCGTCAGGAAAGTTCCAAAAATCCACACACACAAATGCAGGGATTTGTAACTCGTGTTCTCCGATTTGTAACTCGCGTTTGTCAGGTTGCAAACAAATGTAATGGGCTCATTTATTTGCGAATCGCGTTACATTTGTGAATCCCGAAATACATTTGTGAATCGCGTGACGTTTGTTTTTGAATTATGAAACAAATCTAACTCCATAGAACCAGGCTGTGGAAGGAGTGTATTACAGATCTGAGTCGATAACTATATACTGCATGTCTTCTCTGCGTGCGTGTGTGTGTGTTCTTGCAGAGCGTCTGGTGGAGAGTCTGAGGCTGCCCCAGGTTCCCATCCTGCACGCTCAGGTCTTCCTGTTCTTCAGAGTGCTGCTGCTTCGCATGTCCCCCCAGCACCTCACCTCTCTCTGGCCCACCATGATCACCGAACTGGTAACACACACACACATACACACACACACACACACACCCACGCTCTTACCACATCTCTCTCACACACATGCAGACAGGCTCTAACGCACACAATAACATACACACACATGCCCGGCTGTACACACACGCATCCTTAGGCACACCTGCTAAGTCACTCACCGACACGGTAGACGTGAAGCGTTTCATCGAGCGTGTCTGTATTGTAGGTGCAGGTGTTTCTCCTGATGGAACAGGAGCTGCTAGCGGATGAAGATATCTCCAGGTGAGCACAGTAGACATGTACCAGCCGCCTGCTGAACACTGGCTGACTGTCTGGTCTCCATCTCTGAGAGTCCTGTCTTCTTTCTGTCCCTGACAGTGCTGTCTCCCCTCTGTCTGGGTTTCTCTCTCTCTCTGTCTGTCTGTCTCTCTGTCTCTCTCTCTCTCTGACTGTCCCATCTCACGTCTCTGTCTCTATTTTTCTCTCTCTCTGTCTCTGTCTGTCTGTCTCTCTGTCTCTCTCTGACTGTCCCATCTCCCCTCTCTGTCTCCAGGACGTGTGGTCCGTCGGTGGCCGGTCTGGAGACCACCTACTCTGGAGGGAACGGTTTCTCCACCTCCTACAACAGCCAGCGCTGGCTCAACCTCTACCTGTCTGCCTGCAAGCTGCTGGACCTGGCCCTGGCCCTGCCCTCCGAGAGCCTGCCCCAGTTCCAGATGTGGGTGGCCCTTCACACACACACACACAGTCGGAGAGTCAGATTGTTAAATTACACCCACAGTGGAATTTTAATACCATTTGTGCATTAGTCCTATTTGAATACATTCGTCATTTAGCAAATCATTTAGCAAATACTTTTAATGCAATAGCCCACTGTAACAGTTTTCTGTAATGTGTGTGTGTGTTGTGTGTGTGTGTGTGTGGGGGGGGTTCTCCAGGTACCGCTGGGCCTTCATCCCGGAGGCGTGTGATGACGCTGGTCTGGAGGTCCGTCGTCAGGGAACCCACCAGAGGGAGTTCAAACCCTACGTGGTCCGCCTGGCCAGGCTGCTCAGGAAGAGGGCCAAGGTACCCAGGCTCACACACCTCATCACTGGGATAGCAGACTGACATGTTTACCAACGGCTGTAGGCTGATTGAGGACTTTTGTATGTCTGTCTAACTAGAACATGGAACGGTACCGTACCTCCGAAGTTCTGTAGAAACACATTAAGAAATCTTCTCATTTCATCTGCTCTATCTTTCTCCACCTCTCCTGTCCTCTCCTCACCCACCCTCTCCTTTCCCCTCCTCCTCCCTCCTCCTCTCCTCCCTCCTCCTCTCATCCCTCCTCCTCTCCTCCCTCCTCCTCTCCCCCCTGTAGAAGAACCCAGAGGAGGACTGCTCCAGTCGGAGTCTCTCCTGGGAGCCGGGACACCTCCTCCTCACCCTCTATGTGATCCGGAGCATGGAGCAGCTCCTCCCATTCTTCAACCTGCTCAGCCAGGTGTCCAATAGCAAGGTCGGCAGCCGTTCCGGTCCCGCCCCCAGCCCCACTCCCAGCCACGCCTCCATCTCCAGCAAGGACGGGAAGCTGGAGAGCCAAAAGGTGTTCTGGAGCCGCGCGCGTCAGGACATCGAGGAGATGGTGGAGAAGGACTTCCTAGAGGGACTGATCAAGACGTGAACCCCAAGGAACCTCATCAGGAAGGAAGCGTCAAGAAATGTAAAATAAAAAAGGCGTTTTTAATGTTCTAAAGGGATCTCTACTGCTATATAGGAGCCAAAGGGAGCTCAAAGATGCTCCATTCCTCGCTGAGCAACAGGAAGTTGAGAGGAAGTACTTGAATAAGTAGACAGGAAGTAGACTATAAACACTAGTGAAATAACCTCAAACCTGTACATAATAAGGGAATATCAACGAAAAAAACAAAGTTTGTACATTTTTTTCCTGTTTTTGTATTTATATCAACTTGTATTTTACTTTTCAAAAGCTATTCTATTTCGTTTTAATGATTTGTATATAGGGGAAACTGTGCTAACTGACTCTAACATTCTGTGTGGAAGTCCACTGGGGCTTGTGTTTCATTCCATATTGATGTGACTTATGAAATAAAGACTTGGAGGAAGCACAGCCTGGGCTCAGTCTCTACCGCACCTGGGTCTGTTACATTAATAAGTGACTGGAAATTAATAATCACAGGTTTGTTTTGTCTCTCCTGACCAATGTGGTAGCCAACTGGTACATTGCAACAAGAAAAATAAACCGCTAACTTTGACCGTTTTTGTCAATTCTTTGACAGTTTTTGCAAATCGTATTTGACCATGGTAAAATAACAACTACTGAATCTGGGCTTTCATGCAACTTCTCAGGTAGGTCTACAACAACAATCTGCTCTTTATAGCCTACCATATGCAGCTAGGCGTATATTGGCCATCATTACAGGCTTCGTGGGCTACCTAAATGTGAAGATGCCTCATCGTGAAGGTGATATCCCCAGCACTTCCCCCGGCAGTGAGGCTACCCCTGCGCGTGTGAGCACGTATCCGCAGCCTGGTTGGCTGCCGTCCTCCCCTTTAATCCGTGTAGTAGCGGAGCGGGAGGGGGATGCTGCTGTGCTGAGTGACGTGTCACCTGACTCAGTGGGAGGAGTAAGTGTGATGATAAATAAATAAATACACTAGCGAATGCCAATCTGCTGATAGCACCACCATCTACCTTCTCCGTTTGAAGCATCGCCGGTGGTCATCGGTGGCACGGGGATAACGGGGGCGCATTTGGACGCGGCTCTGGATGGAGATGATACCGGGTACCGACTGAGCAAGAAACAACGCCTCCGTTGAATTTCAGGGTCGCTGTGAGGACTAATCCGAGAGCTGGAGGAGAGAGGAGGACGAGGACGCGACGAGCATCTTTTACAACGAGTAGTCATTTTATAAGGCTGTGACTAACGCGTTACTGTAAGCAATATAAATGACTCTATCCTTCTGGGGGGGGAAATAATAAATGTTATGACTAAACCCAATATTATAAATACTCAAGGAATCACACTGAACTATATTTAAATGAATATCGAGTTCGACACAATTTCAATTTTTATTGTATGAGCTGTATAATTAGCCCATAGCTAGTGACCAGGCCTGTCTGACACACTGGTATGTGCTACAGTTATAATCGGCGAATCTCACTGGAGATAAAGTAGAGAAGGTGCAGCTTTAACTGCTTGCATTTATTCGTGTCAGTGCACTCGTCATCAACCTGCCATTGCAATTCCATGCTTTGAATAGAGAACATTATTTGTTTCTGACCATCACGTAGTGTGTCCAGAGTGGATTTGTAGAAGTGGTCGTCTGGAACATTCTATCAGCGGGGATTCTATCAGCGGGGACTGGAGAGTCTTTTGGGGGGGGGACGATCATCTGACATTTGATTCTCGGGATTTGACACCGTGAAGGGAAGATGTCGGGGCAGACGCTCACGGACCGTATCGCCGCGGCGCAGTACAGCCTGACGGGCTCCGAGGTGGCTCGTGCTGTCTGCAAATCGACCACTCATGAACAGACAGCGCCGAAGAAGAAGCACTTGGAATGTGAGTATCCCCTCATCTGGCGTCCTGAGTGTATGCGTGCTAGGCCATGACACCTCCACCCACATTTCTCTCTCTCTCTCTCTCTCTCTCTCTCTCTCTCTCTCTCTCTCTCTCTCTCTCTCTCTCTCTCTCTCTCTCTCTCTCTCTCTCTCTCGCTCTCTCTCTTTCTATCTCTATCTGGATCCAGCTCCAGTGAAAGGCCATATATAATTGAAAAAGTTCCAAGTGCTGTCACTAATTCCCGAGGACCATTATCTGGCAGGTTCTATACAGGGTATTGAGACCAGTCGGCCAGTATGTGATAACAAGTGACCCATCCTAGCACCTGCTGTGTCCAGACAGTGGACCAACAGATACCTCATTTCCAGCAGAACCTGTCTCTCTCTCTCTCCTCATCACCAAACACAATTCCCCAGAGAGAGATGTAGGTCCCAGACACAGACCAGACCCATTTCATAGAACTCTGATGCTGTGTGGCAGAAGAAGCATGTGCTTGTGTATGTGTGTGTGTGTGTGTGTGCGTGTGTGTGTGTGTGTGTGTGTGTGTGTGTGCGTGCGTGCGCGTGTGTGTGTGTGCATGTTTGTGTTTGTGTTGTCAGAGTTTATAGGGTCCTCAGACCATCTGGGACATGTCTTTAAGCAGTGGCAGGTTCTGGGGTTCAGATTGAAGCTGATTTTTATCAACTGCTCTTCATCATTGCTCCCTGATTGAGCCAAAGGCCGGCTCTGCCAATGGTGTGTCAGCAATCTTTTGACGTCTCAGAAAGCGCCCACTCAGCAGTCAAGTGCTCTTATTGCCTGATGACTGTTGTGTCGATGTGCCCCCTCCCTCACCCCCCCTGTTTGCTGTAGGTCTTGTGGCAACTACATCCATGGCCACATGTCCACATCCATACACACACTTACACACTCAAACACTACCACCAATTATAGGTACCAGTGAGATACCAGGACTGAATATCCTGATCAGCCAATCCTTACACCAAGACTCAAGGCTCTCTCTTTCTTACTGTCTCTTTCTCTCTCTCTTTCTCTCTGTCTCACTCTCTTTCTCTCTGGCTCTCACACTCACACGGTCTCCCCGAGGCACACAGGGGAGACACACACACCGTTACTATGGGAATGGGGTGTGTGATGGTGAGCTAGCTAGGCAGAGAGGTACAGAGGGATGAAGAGATGAAGAGGGTTAAAGGGGTGACATTGAGAAAAATAGACAACGAGATGGAGAGATCGAGGAAAAGAGGGAGTAACAGACAGAGATAGGGCAGAGTGCTATGTGTCACACAAACACACATACACACAATCACCAAGCAATGCCATATTATTGGTATTTGCGCAGCAGTAATGAGTCATGAAAAGGAAAACAAGATTTGGATACATACACGCACCTCATCCATATTCATGTGTTCATGGAGTGGGTTGGGCCTACAGTATGTGTGCATTAGTGATCACCCTCGCTGTTCACCCACATCGGCAGCCATTCCAGCGTACCCGTTTCCCAGAAGGAGATGAAAAAGGATGTAGGAGGAAGGATGTAGGAGGAAGGATGTAGGAGGGGGCAGGAGGAGGTGGGGAGGGCAGAGAGGTAGAGGAGGGCAGAGAGGTGCATGGGGGCAGAGGTAGAAGAGGTGAGAAAGATGGAGGGGGGAGGGAGGGAGGGAGAGGTGGAGGATGGGGACATGGAGGGAGGGGTAGAGGAGGTGAGATAGATGGAGGGAGGGAGAGGTGAAGGAGATGAGAGAGATGGAGGGAGAGGTAGGGGAGGTGAGAAGAGGCGTGGAGAAGTCCCAGATAAACAGCAGTGTTTAGTCCTCCAGTCTGGGCTGCTACAAACACACTGACTCACCTCCTCTGGGTTCACACCCCTGTGCTGCTAGACTGCAGGCTGTCTGGTGCTGGGTCGTGTGTGTCGTGTGTCTCTGTGTGTGTGTGTGTGTCATATGGGTAGCAGCAGTACAATTCAGCAGTATGAGAGCTGGCCCAGAGCCAGATGCTGTCTGGCTGAAGCTTCCCAGATTATAGAGATCAGAGCTGCTTCCTCCCTCAAGTCCTGTCAGCTGGCTAATGGAGGCCCTCCTTACCACACACAATGTCCCCTTTCGTGCTCTCTCTCATACACACACACATGGGCGCGCGCACACACACACTTAGACACACAAACACACACACACTCAGACACACACACAAATAGACAAAGGCCTGTTTAAAGAGGGAGTGGATTACCAGAATGAAGAGAGTATGACATTGAGAAATGTATGTTGCTGTGTGTACGTGTGTGTGTGTGTGTGTGTGTGAGAGAGAGTGAGAGAGACAGAGAGTGAGAATGGGATAGAGACATAAAAGGGAGAATATCCATCCCAACTTTCCAATGCTTTTCTACGTGTAACCCTAACCCTTTTACGTGCTGTTTTAAGTCTCTCTCTCTCTCACACACACACACTCTCTCTCTCTCCGTTCCACTCTATTTGTTTCCCCCTCCCTACATCCGTCCCTTTATCCCTCTCTCCATCCCACTCCCAGCCTCTAGACTCATGCAGTGCTAGGCAGGCAGTGCTGCAGTAAAGGAGAGACACAGAGGAGAGAGAGAGGGAGAGGGGCAGGAAGGGGAAGGAGAGAGAGAGAGAGAGAGAGAGAGAAAGAGGGTGGAGGGGGAGAGGGTAAGAGAACCAGGAAGAGGGTCCTGGCAAGTTGGCTGCTCTCGTGCTGCAGTGATGATGTCATAGGAAGTGGCTGCTGCCTCTCATTGAGTTGGAAGGGACTGGAAACACGCTCCACACGTCCTGGTCACCATGCAAATGACTGCTCCGACTCCTCCCCCTCTCGGTGTGCCTGGACACGCCCCCACCATCCCTCCCCTCCTATCGTCCTTCTTAGGAGGTCAGTGTGTCCTTGAGTCTGCCACTCTGAATGTGTGCCCGAGAACGTACAGTATGTGTACAGTATATCCTCCTGCCAAGCTGGCTCCTAGCTAGGCAGAGTTGCAGTACTGCAGGAATGCAGGTGTGGCCGCTTTCTGTTTGCTGCCTGTTTCTGACCGGATCGAGCAGCCAAGGAGGAAGCATGCCGGGAGGAACCCTCTTTCCCATGGGAGAACGAAAGTGGGTTACACAGGGAGCTGGGGAAGACTGAGGGAGGTGCAACTTGGGTTTAGTCTTAGCAAGCCAGACAGCAAGCAGGACCTCCTCTCCCCACTTCCCCTGGTCTGGTGCTGGTCTGGCCAGCCAGCAGTGCTTTCTGGGTAATGCTCCCAGTGCCCTGCTCCAGGGGGAGGGACTATAAATATCCTGCTGCTTTATGGACCATTCATGTGCAGTGAATTAATTTAATTCTAATTCCACTTAGTACGGCTAGTTTATGTACCCTTAGTATAGATAGTCCACATATTTAAATTTTAGGTCCCTATATGTTTATTGTATGCACCTTCCTGCCAAAGCAAATTCTTTGTCTGTGCAAACTTTCATGGCGAATACATCTCATTCTGATTTTGATTCTGAAACAGCCTCACTTCCTGGCTGGCGTTCGTTCCCAGTATCTGGCTGCCTGCCTTTCGGTCTCTCTATCTACTTGCGTATATGTCTGTCTATTTGTCTGTCTGCCTTTGTACCTGCCTGCCTGCCTGCCTGCCTGCCTGCCTGCCTCCTCCCTGCCAGTCTGTCTGTCTGTCAGTCTGTCTGTCTGTCTGTCTGTCAATCGTATGTCTGTCTGTCTCTGATCAGCTGAAAAAAAAGCAGTATCAGAACAGGATACCATGACCCTGGGTGTGGTAGAGCATTCCCTTGCTGGTCATGTGTTGCTTGCCCTGGCCCAGAGACAGTTGCACCGGGATGCTGGTAGTCCTGGCGACCAGCCGAGTACAGTGATGAGGGGTCTCTAGCATCCTTCATGTCGGGAGGAAATATGAGAATGCCAGTTGCCTAGGAAACAGACTTGGCACAACTTCATTTGTACTCCATCGACATCTATGTAAAATACCTTGTGTGACATCCTGTGTGTGTCTGTGTGTGTGGTGTCTGGTCCAACCAGAAGGATTATTGTTGCTGTACTGTATCTGCTATCACTTCCTTGTAATGATCGGTAACTGTTGAAATGTGAGTGTTTTCGATATGACACACACACACACACACACAAACACACACACACACACACACACACACTCTTATCCTGTCTCTTCTCTTCTCTTATTCTACTACATACATTTGATACAGTCAGCCTCCCCTCTGTCTCCTCCCCCTCCTCCCATTGGCCAGTCACAAACAGGAGGATGTGATAGCGTGATGTCAGACCCACAATGCCCCTCTCCACTCGCTCCACTTCACCAGTATGCCTGCGGTGATGTGATGTCAAAAATAGAGCAGAGGGGCTGTGTGTGTGTGTATGTATGTATGTATGTGAGAGAGAACACAGAACCTTGCACTAGGATACAGAAGTTGATGAAAAACCTACCTGTGTCTTGTGAATGACATACTCAGACACACACAATCACTCACACAGGCATACACAGACTCATGCCTGTTAGTTCTAGCAGTGTTGTGCTGGACAGAGCCCCAACCCTGATTCTGTCTTTCTCTTTCTTCCTCTCTGTCTCCATCTCTGTCTGACTACCTGCTTCAGCCTGTTGGTAACCTGTGTGTGTGTGCGTTGTTGCAGACCTGATCCAGGCGACCCAGGAGACCAACGTGAACGTGCCCCAGATGGCAGACACACTATTTGAGCGCGCGGGCAACGCCAGCTGGGTGGTAGTGTTCAAGGCCCTGGTCACCACTCACCACCTCATGGTGCACGGAAACGAGGTGAGGTCACACACACACGCAAACACGCACACACAACAGACACATACATGATACACACACACAACAGACACACACAAGATACACACACAACAGACACACACATGACACACACACACAACAGACAAACACATGACACACACACAACAGACACACACGACACACACACACACACACGCACATGCACAGACACATACAAACAAGAGCTTGTTTGAAGATGACAAGTTACGCTTCAGCAACAGTTTGTTGATTCAGTTATTCAAACATGTATTCTTTCATTTGTGTTCAAGGAGATCAAAGACAAAAGTAAACGTGTGTGAAGCTGTTCGTTCAGGCCCCTCAGCACCAGGGACAGCACCCTTATCTGTCACAGTTTAAATGTGAACGGGGTTCAGTTCAGCACCAGTACTAAAATGTAGACAGTGAACAGTTTGGTGGAGATGCGACTGTCTTCTGTCCATATCTAACTCACAGCACAGTTCGTGCATGCATTCATGTAGGCACTCATTCATTCATTCAGTGTTATGTCACGGGGGTCAGCTGAAGGCAACAGAGAGAGAGGCAGATGTTCAGCTGGTGGATCCAGCTGACTGTCACATCCTGACGAACCACTGCATGGCCACCCAGACAACAGGTGGAAGACAGACAGATGGCAGACAGACAGAGAGAGAGAGAGAGAGAGAGAGAGAGAGAGAGAGAGAGAGAGAGAGAGAGAGAGAGAGAGAGAGAGAGAGAGAGAGAGAGAGAGAGAGAGAGAGAGAAATGGGGAGGATGGAAACATCAAAATAATGAAGAAGAAGATGTAGTGAGATGTGTGTGCGTGTGATGCTGTGATAAGAAGATACCGTCATTACACAGAGAGTCTGCAGAGAGATTGCAGTGGGGTGGAGGATGTGCCCCCCCCCCCAGTGAATCTACTCACTGGGGGCTTAGCTGGAGAGAGTGTGTTTCTTGATGGTTATGTGGTCATGTGCATGTGTGCATGTGTGTGTGCGTGCGTGTGTGTGTGAAGACAGGTGTGTCTCCTGTGAGACTGGGTAGATGGTTTCTAAGCTCACTGTCTATGAGAAGGAGGAAGGATGAGGAGAAAGGGATGGAGGAAGTAGAGGAGGAGGAAGGGATGGAGGGAGGGAGCGAGTGGTCTACTTCCTTTCTCTAGAGAGGATCTCCTCTCCTCACCTCATAAAAGTCCTACTTTGATTTGGAAGGCAGCCAGTAAAGCTCCTAAAGGGGCAAGTGAAATACACCTGAGGATATTTTAAGCCATGGTATCTATGTATATGTGTGTGTGTAGAGAGAGAAAGAGGGTACTGTGTGTATGTGTGTGTGTGTTTGTGTGTGTAGAGAGAGAAAGAGAGTACTGTGTGTGTTTGTGTGTGTAGAGAGAGAAAGAGAGTACTGCGTGTGTGTGTGTTTGTGTGTTTGTGTGTGTAGAGAGAGAAAGAGAGTACTGTGTGTGTTTGTGTGTGTAGAGAGAGAAAGAGAGTACTGCGTGTGTGTGTGTGTGTTTGTGTGTTTGTGTGTGTAGAGAGAGAAAGAGAGTACTGTGTGTGTTTGTGTGTGTAGAGAGAGAAAGAGAGTACTGTGTGTGTGTGTTTGTGTGTTTGTGTGTGTAGAGAGAGAAAGAGAGTACTGTGTGTGTTTGTGTGTGTAGAGAGAGAAAGAGAGTACTGTGTGTGTGTGTTGCTGATTGGAAGGTGCTGCTTCCTGTCTCCTCAGAGGTTCGTCCAGTTCCTGGCCTCCAGGAACACCCTCTTCAACCTCAGCAACTTCCTGGACAAGACCGGCTCCCACGGTGAGGAGAGACTCCTGTCCCATGTCCTGACCCCCCTCCTGTCCCCTGTCCTGACCCCCCTCCTAGTGACTCCTGTCCCCTGTCCTGACCCCCCTCCTGTCCCCTGTCCTGACCTCCCTCCTGTCCCCTGTCCTGAGCCCCCCTCCTAGTGTCCACTGTCCTGACCCCCCTCCTGTCCCCTGTCCTGACCCCCCTCCTAGTGACTCCTGTCCCCTGTCCTGACCCCCCTCCTGTCCCCTGTCCTGACCTCCCTCCTGTCCCCTGTCCTGAGCCCCCCTCCTAGTGTCCACTGTCCTGACCCCCCTCCTGTCCCCTGTCCTGACCCCCCTCCTAGTGACTCCTGTCCCCTGTCCTGACCCCCCTCCTAGTGACTCCTGTCCCCTGTCCTGACCCCCCTCCTAGTTACTCCTGTCCCCTGTCCTGACCCCCCACCTCCTCTACCATCACCCGCCCTTCCTTTCTCCCCCACCTTGCATGCTCTCCTACCCTGTCCCCCCACCTGCCTTCCCCTTCCCCTCTCACACCTCGCACTCCCACTTCTCTCCTCTTCACCCCACCCCCCACCACCGATCTCTCCCCATTTTCCCAACCTCTCTGATGTAGAGTCAAACTGTCATCCGTGGCGATTAAAAACGGTCTCCGTGGTGATTAATATGGCATCCCACAGAGACATAAACAGGCCACTGTAGAACAACATGCAAGGGTGACACGTGTGTGTGTGTGATTTCCTCCCCAGGCTACGACATGTCTACGTTTATCAGGCGTTACAGCCGCTATCTGAACGAGAAGGCCTTCGCCTACAGACAAATGTCCTTTGACTTCGGACGAGTGAAGAAGGGGTGAGGCCTCTCCGTCTCTCTCTCTCTCTCTCTCTCTCTCTCTCTCTCTCTCTGTCTTTACCTCTCTGTCTCTATCTCTTTCCATCTCTCCATCCATCCATCTTTCCATCTTTCTCTGTTCATCTCTCTGTCTTGTCGAACGATCGTGTGGGGACTCGAGGACGCTGACCAGGGTGCTGGTCCCCCGGCAACAAATATATTGTTACGCCTCGCTACGCCACCCAACTCACGCCCGGGGTCTCACGAATTTGCATAGGCTACGTGTGCGGAGAACACACGCTTGGCTACGAGTTAGTCTGAGGCTCCCTCCCTCCCGGCAAGGAATCTCCGCACCCAACCAAACCACGATGTCACAGACGCTCACCGGGGCCTCCTAACGCAAACCTGGAGGGATCTTTTATAGCAGCAAACGTTTATAGGCCCTTTTTTGGGCAAAACATCATAATTTATCGATCACTTATTCCTATGGCTACGTTTTGCTCCCGGTTACAACGCCCTTCCCACCCGATAACAAAAACGTTCAAGGGCCCTCGTCCGCCCTTATTCCCCCCGTTAGTTTATCTGTGAGACGCAACACCGCACCTATCGAGAGAGTATATGTGTCTGAGCAGATGAACACTTCAAGACCCTGTTTCGCGTAAACACCAGCTGGGCAGTTTTCGTGCCTAAATGACTGGTCGCGATTCCCGGGGAACTCACCTGAGCATCGGTGTGGGGCGCTGAGTGGATCGCTTGGTCTCGAGCGAGGGGCGCACAAATGGGCGGTAGGGCAACGACTGTCTTTTCAAATTTTTATTGGCAGATTATTGGAACAGAAACAAAAGTGTAAAAAGGAAAAGAAAAAGGTAAGCTAAACCTCCTTTATTAAGGCACGACAAAAAAAATAGGAAAACGCGGACCCTGGGTCACTAGTAAAACAGCAGTACAACTGACAAAAAAGAAGCTCTTTTCTGAAATAGGCACAGGTGGACACTCTACAAAAACAGGCTCAGGAAAAAAACCTTGACTACCCGACTCACGAAGTACAACACAGAGCCTTCTCTCCACCCCCAACTTTCATTCTTATATCTTTTAACACGTGATGGCCCTGTCTAGACTTTGGGCCATACATGACGCAGGTATCGGTCTACACGTTTCCTGTATTCTCCAAAAAGTTAAATGTGGTTTCATCTATTCAAGCATTTCCTAACCACATCCTCTGCATCTGAAACACTCTGTCTTAAACTTTTACACATTAGCAATACTACATATCCATTTTAAGATGCACATCTACAAAGTTTTTAAAATTCAAAAAAGGTAAAAAAGGTTCTAAAACATTTTCCAGCTATTTCTTAACATTCTTTAAAATATTATGCAAGCACTTTCTTAAAAAACATTTGCCAATGCACATTCTTTCTAATAAAACACATGCGTATGCTAGAGGTCAAAACTCCTCTTGAAAACACCAAACTTAAAATTGCAAAACCTTTATATATGTATGCAAGCATCTACAACTTTTTAATGCACAACTTGGATATATGTATGCACAAAGTCAAACACATTTGCCAAAATGCACACTTTTCATTATTAAGCATTATTCTTTTTTTTTTTTTCAAAATTGTTTCTCCAAAGTCCATCAAAACGAAGGCTCCTTCAGGGGCGTTCGACAGTCTCTTTCTGTCCATCGCACCAACTCTTATTGCACCATCTCTCCATCTTTTTCTCCATCGCTCCATGTCCCTCTCCATTGATCTCTTTTTCTCTCTCTCTCCATCTCTCTCTCCCTCCCTCCATGTCTCTCGTTCAATCTCTCTCCATCCTGCAAAAATCCAGCTAAACTGATTCTCTGTTGAGATTTTCAGCCGTGTCTAACAGTGAGGTCCACATCAGTGCACTGCAGTAGACTGACGCCCCCCCCCCCCCCCCCCCGACCCCTCCGACTGATCCTGCCACCCTCCCCCAGAAGAACAACAGGCATCATCTAAGCCACCTTTCTGAGTCAGGGGTCCTGTCTGTCAGTAGGAATGAGTCAGCGAGCTCCAGTCAGAGAGAGGGCCATGCCTGTGCCTGGCCTGCTTGGCTGATCGCCTGCTAGAAGCCTTTACTATCTGTGTGGTAGAAACATCATTTTGGACCGTTAGTGTTCCAGAAGAGACATCAATGTTCTTACTCCTAGACCTCATTCCCTCTCTCTTTATCCCCTCTCTCTTTATCTCTCTCTCTCTCTCTCTATTAGGTCTGATGGAGTGATGAGGACCATGTCAGTAGATAAGTTGTTGAAAGGGATGCCCATCTTACAGAGCCAGATAGATGCTCTGCTGGAGTTTGAGGTAACTAACCAGCTAACGAACAAGCCAACAAATTAACTAACAAACTAACTTTCAATGACGTTTTTGATCATCTGTCCTGCTCCTGTCTGATAGGTCCATCCCAATGAGCTGACCAATGGCGTGATTCAAGCCTGCTTCCTGCTCCTCTTCAAGGACCTGATCAAGTTATACGCCTGCTACAACGACGGCATCATCAACCTTCTAGGTCATGGTTGCCTCTGTCTCTCCCTATCCTCTATCTATTGGTTAATCTTTTTTGATCTCTCACCTTGACCTCTCTCTCTCTCTTTCTTTGTCTCTCTCCTCTCTCGCCCGCTCTCCTGTCTCTCTTTCTCACGCGTCTCTCTCTTTCCTCTGTCTCCCGCTCTGTCTCTCCCTCTCTTTCTGTGTGTGACTTGCAACATCCGTGGGCCCTACAGAGAAGTTCTTCCAGATGAAGCGAGGCCAGTGTAAAGACGGCCTGGAGATCTACAAGAGATTCCTCACCAGGATGACCCGGGTGTCTGAGTTCTTCAAGATCGCTGAGGTACAGCGCCCGCCGCACACACCACACTGCCGACCCACCGGTTGAGCTCTTCAGTCCTGTACGCGCGCTCCTGCTGAACCTCAGTCCTTCTCTTTCACAGCAAGTGGGGATCGACAAGAACGACATCCCGGAGTTGACTCAGGTACGACCGTCTCAGCCTCTCCGCTCTCCTTGGCGACTCTCCCTACGCTGTCTCTCTATCGATACTAACACACGCTTAGGACTAACTGCGCATGCCAGTGTTGTGGCGATTTATTCAGTGTTGCATGGGTGTTTCGATTCATGGAACTACAACTCCCAGAATCCTGTTCTCTGGAGGCGTCACTCTAGTCGCCTGCTTGTTGTAATTTAGCTGCCATCCCTGGCCAATCACTATCTATGTTCATTCACATGTGACTTGAGGGGTTCTCATTGGTGAGGTTGTCATGGAAGGGGCGTGACCCATGGACCTATCCCGTCCTCCATGCCGCCAATGAGCGGTGGTTCCCTGGTGATTGACAGACCCTGTGCCTTGTCTCTTGCAGCGGTGCCGCAGCATCGTGCAGGCTGAGAGTGTGAGTAGCGTGTAGTGCACAGAGCTAGCTAGCTTCATAGAGCCAAGCGCACAGGAGAGAATAGCATTGAGCTGCACACACAGCACAGCAAAGTGCAGCACAGTAGATCTGGGCTGAGCTGAGCGCACAGTCTCAGATGCAGGACTGGATGGGCCTGAGCGGACCTGAGTCTCAGCACTTGCTTTTGAAACCAGAGCACAGTCTAGCTCTTGGTCGGAGTCTTGGTGCACTGGAATGTTGCTGTAAGTCACACTGATGCCTGTCTGTTCTACAAAGCTTAACCCCTCTTGTTTTCTCCTGTAAGCTGACCAGAGTCAGCATCAATCTCTGGCTGGCACCGGTCCGGACATCGGGGCTTCTGGTCTTATCTGAGTTCCGACCGAGAAAGCAGTGGTCATGTGTACAATCTCCCCGACTGCCTGCTCTCAGGTCTCTTCTGGAGATCATGCCCCCGCCTCCCTCCTTGTCTCAGGAGACAGGTTCATCAGACTCTGGGTGCCCCAGTGTCTTATTACAGCTGATAGAAGTATTATAGCTATTACAGCTATTACAGCTGCTATCGGTGTAATGCGTCAGGCTTCATTGCTCAGAAGCCGAGGAAGTGGAGAGGCTGTCGGAGGACGCAGACCTGGGAAGTGGAGCAGGAGAGAAGGGAGGAGAGGAGAGGGGGATAGAAGGACGAGGGAGATTGATTTAGCTGTTCTATATAAGAGTGACATGATTCTCCAGCATGGTAGATGTGTGTGTATGACTGCCATCAGCAGGTGTGTGTGTGTCCTGCCTGCATGTGTAACAACGATGGGCTTTAGGTCTGTCTAGCCTGCTGCAGTGCATTGTGGGTAGCCGGAGCATGTTCATTCAGTCTTTGCATGGGACCCCTGTAAATCACCTGAATGTACGTTATGTCTTATATCCGTCGCCTGTGTGTCTGTTTACTGCCACTTTCTGACCAGTGTGTGTGTGTGTGTTTTACGTTCTGCCCTGTCTGCCCCAGCCAGTATAGGCTGATGCCACCAACACTGCCCATAGTAACCCCTCCCCCCCCACCCCCCCTCTCTCATCCTGCAGGCGCCGGAGAGTCTGCTGGAGTCCCTGGAAACACACCTCAACACCCTGGAGGGGAAGAAGCCGTGAGTAGCCCTCCTCACTCACATCAATCACTCACACGCTGACCTGCGCATGCCCAGCTCACACGCTGAGCTAGCTCACACGCTGACCTGCACATGCCCAGCAACCCCTGACTCTCCTTAGTAGCTTTCTCAGACACATATCGTAGTAGCCCAACTCCCCCTCTCAAACACTCACACTCACGTTATATAGCCCAACTCCCCCTCTCAAACACTCACACTCACGTAATATAAACTAACTCCCTCTCTCAAACACTATCACACACCTTTATAAGTAGATGAAGTCCCTCACTTCTCTCTGCTACTCTGAAGCTACTAATCTGTCCTTCACTGGTCGTGACTGCTCAGTGCTGACCTGTGTGTCACTGGCCAGGCTGGTAACTTGTCTTGTCTGCTCCTGTTTCCTTTGTGCCCAGAGAGGACAAGTGAGTATTCAGCTTGACAGGGTGGTGTGGCCTGCGGGGGGGGGCTTTCTGGCCTGGTGGTGGTGGTGGTGGTGGGGGGGTGTCTGGGTCGCTGGATGACATTATTTATTCAACATTTAACCTTTATTTTCTTTACGTAACATGATACAATGTTAAGCCAGTGCTGCGTTGTGTCATGATTACAAACAAGGTTCCATGAAACATTAGGATTCTATGGAACTCTTGAAGTAAAACAAATGGCGTAGAATGGATGCTTTTTTATATTTTTGAGACTGTTCATTACTAACAGAAACGTTATTTTGTCTGCTAATAATCTGACACTTATGATTTGAACTTGCTGTCGCTGTGTCACTATGCTCAGACAGATCATGCCTGCTCACATCTGATCATGCATGTGATAAGGTCATGAGATCTATTGATCTGGCCTTAATGTGTTCAGGTCATGTTCAGATCTACTGATCCTGGTCTTGATGTGATCAGGTCATGTGGTCACGGCATGATCTGGCCAGGTGATGTTTTGATGGTGTTGGTTGTGATGTCATGATGTAGGGTTGTTGTGATGTCGTTAACTCCTCTCCTGTTGATCTCTCTGCAGGTCTCCCAGCAAGGTGAGTGAGACCCTCTCCTCCTCTCTAAACAGCTATTCCCAGTCTCAGTTGATGATGATGTGTTTGGAGTGAGGCCCCAAGGGATCTCTCGCACATAAAAGAGCAGTCAAGTCATGCCTCGTTATGTAACCGGGTCGAGTACCATGGTAACGGGGGCATACTCTCCGTGGTAACAGGATACGACAACCAACAACGTCTCCTCCGCCGCCGCCGTTCCGGCTACGACCAGCGAGCCCCCCGCTGCCGTCTCTGCCGCCGCCGCCAGCGGCCCCCCCGCCCGGCCCGGCCCCCCTGTCAGACCCAGCCCCCCCACCATCACCTCCCCCCCCAGGTGAGCCCCCCCCCATGCTGGGGCACCCAGGGAGGATGTACATGTATGTGTGGATGTCCGTCTCTTATCGCTCATCTCCCTGCAGCACTGGCTTCGATGACCTGCTGGATCTGGACCCCATGGCTGCCCCACCAGGGGGTGCTGCCGCAGCCTCCACCACCACCGGCTGGGGAGGTGAGACACAGCGCGGCCCTCCACTCCTCTTTTCCTCCCTCTTCTGCTTCCTCTCCCTCCCCTGCACTCTCTTGTCTGCTGTAGTCTCTTTCATGTCTTCCTATTCCTCTGTTAGCCACGAATGCGAATGCTACGAGAAGTAATCTTTCTCTCTCTCTCTCTCTCTCTCTCTCTCTCTCTCTCTCTCTCTCTCTCTCTCTCTCTCTCTCTCTCTCTCTCTCTCTCTCTCTCTCTCTCTCTCTCTCTCTCTCTCTCTCTCTCTCTCTCTCTCCCTCCCCCTCTGCCTCATGCAGATCTGCTTGGCGAGGGTGAGTACGGCAGAGAAGCCGCTCCTTGATGTCTTGTGGTCAAGATGATAACCAGAGCCTTCACCGGTGGCTCTTAAGAACCTCAGTAGCAGACTGTTCTCTCTGGCCTGTCGCTACGCCTGTCCTGCTTTTTCAATCTGCAATGTGTCCTCTTCTTCTCTTCCTCCTTCCTCTCCTGTCCTCCTTTTCGGTCCTTCTGCGCCTGTCTTCTCCTGTCTCCCTTTTTTCCTTTTCCTCCTCATCTCTGTCCCTGCCTCCACCCCTGGTTTCCATGCTTCCTTTGTGGTTGTGTCCGGGGGGGGGGGGGGGGGGGGGTATTCGTGGTTGTGTTTGGGTGGGCGGGGGGGGGGGGTGGGGGGTGATTTGGGTGTTGACCCTGTAGCGACCTCGGCTGCTACCGACGGCGCCGCGGACGCTCTTCTGGACGAGTCTGACTCTGTCCCTGACTCCGCCCCCGCCGCCGAACCTGCCGCCGCTGCTGCGCCCGCAGCTGCCACGCCCGCAGCTGCCACGCCCGCCGGCGCCGCTGGCCCTGCCCCCGCCTCACTGCCTGTCCCCGCCCCCGCCTCCTCCGCCGCTGACATGGACCTGTTCGGAGGTCAGTGGGGAGGGGGAGGGGACGGGGAGAGAGGGGTTGAGGATGTGAATGGTGCTGAAGGGTACAGGAAGAGGAGGGGGGAGGGGGAGGTGTAGGGGGGGAGGGCTGCACAGTCTCTTGCTACCTGCAACATGATTGATGAACATTCAATGTTTGATTACAGTAACATCCGAAACGCAACTTTAAACATCCGCTGATATTCAACTAGATAAAAACTCAATTAGTAAAAGACATTAAAAACAAGTGTGTACCTCGAGTGAACCTGTACTGAAGACATCAGTCCTTAAGAACGATAACCACACACACCACCAGCCTGGCCTGGCCTGGGTGACATCACCATTCTCCAGCCTTGTTGCCTAGGAGATAACATCCCTCTAATGTTACTGTGAGATCAACCGCCTGCCCTACTGGCTCTGCTTTACTCTCGTATACTCTAGTATACTCTGCTTAACTCAGCTATACTCTAGTATACTCTGCTGTACTGTGCTGTAATCTGGTATACTGTGGTATACTCTGGTATACTCTGCTGTACTGTGCTGTAATCTGGTATACTGTGGTATACTCTGCTGTACTCTGCTGTACTCTGCTGTAATCTAGTATGCTGTGGTATACTCTAGTATACTCTGCTGTACTCTGCTGTAATCTGGTATACTGTGGTATACTCTGGTATACTCTGCTTGGGTATACTGCTGTCCCCTAATGCTGACCTCCCATCTCTCCTCCCATGTCATCCCTCCATCGTCCTGGTCTTCATCCACCTCATCTTTCAACCCCTCCTCTGTCCAACTGCGTCCTCATCACTATTCCCACTCCGTCCGTCAAACGACGCCCCCGTGTGTCTGTGTGTCCGTCTGTCCGTCTCACTATGCATCTGGGTGTTGTGCCCCTCCCCCTTCCTTGTCACCCCCCCCCCCCCCCCCCGCCCTGCCCTGCCCCCCCTAGATGCGTTCGCTCCCTCTCCAGGCGACGGGCCAGCTACGGCAGTACGAGCACCTGCCGCTGATGCATTTGGTGGATCTGGTGGGTGACAGCACCGCTAAGCGTCTGTGTGTGCGCATGCGTGTGGGCGCGCGCGTGTGTGTGTGCGCGTGCGTGTGTGTAGGACGCTGTAGTGAGTATAGGCTGCTTCCGTTTCTACGTGGGACAGTAGGGAATCATGTGACCGGTCATCACCTTGATTTCTACTGTCCTCTGCCCCCCCCACCCCCCCCCCCCACGCCCCTCACCCATCCCCTGCCCCCCCCCCCAGCCTAGCCCCTCACTGCCCCGCCACCTAGCCATGCTTTGATATAACCCGCTCAATAAGCTCATACTGCCCAACCCCCCTCATTAATCGGATGACACCCGCCAGACCTCATCCCCCTGGATCTGGTCAGCCAGTCTCTCTCTGTGGGCAACCAGGTGGACCTCAGCTCTGGTCCTGCCCATCCCCCACCCAGAGCCTGACCGCTCTGGAACAATATAGCGATGCACTGATGCTTAGGGATTCAATCACACTGGGCTGTCCGTGCTATGCAAGGCAGAGCTTCTGTAACCAGGTAGTGTGTTCAATGTGTGTGTTCAGGTGTGTGTTTTAAGTTGCATGGCGTCTCCGTGTTCAGATATCCCGATGTTCAACTGCTTTATTTTCTCTCCTGTCTGCTCTTAACCATGTTTGTCGTTGAACAAACCTCCCCACATCCTGTCTCCCCCCTCCCCTCTTCCTCACCCCCCTCTTCCTCACCCCCCTCTTCCTCTCCCCCCTCCCCTCTTCCTCACCCCCCTCTTCCTCTCCCCCCTCCCCTCTTCCTCACCCCCCTCTTCCTCTCCCCCCTCCCCTCTTCCTCACCCCCCTCTTCCTCACCCCCCTCTTCCTCTCCCCCCTCCCCTCTTCCTCACCCCCCTCTTCCTCTCCCCCCTCCCCTCTTCCTCACCCCCCTCTTCCTCTCCTCTCTCTCCTCCCTCCCAAAGATCCCTTCGCCCCCTCTGAGGGGAGTGCAGCCATGGCTCCAGAGATGGACCTGTTTGCCATGATGCCGTCTGACACGGGGGCCGTCACCATCACCCCCACCTCCAGCGAGGCTCCGCCCATCGCCCCCGTCGCTCCGATTGCGCCCGTCGCCCCCCCCAGGGCCCCTGCCACCACCACAGAGGCTACTGCTCCACCTACCCTCGACCTCTTTGGTGGTAATGTCACCTCACTCTCACTACTCCCCTGCACTGCATCCATCTGCATTTTGAAGGCGATGTTGACTGTGATGACGATGAAGTTGATAAAACGTCCCTCCTACATTTCAGATTTCTATCGTTATCATTTTATTTCCTTCCATATTTCAGTTCTTTGATTTGGAACATTTTAGGCACTGAGTCATTCAAACATTTTGACCACCTCTGTAAATAATTTATGTTTTTGAATGCAGTACTGAGGCATTGATATTAGCCTGTGTGGAATATTGAACCACTTAGAGTACATTCTACAATGAGTAGTTCCAACCTCAAAATCTGATTGGTTGACAGCCTTGGTATATTGATCATATACCACGGCAAAAACCTTTGCATTGTTCTATTTGAGATATTATTTTGCATCCACACGGATTATCAGTAAACGCATTGATTTATTAACATGTAGATTAAATGCATTGCGTTTCTACTGAAAATAAAGTAGCTACATTATATTTATATATTAGCCCTCAACTGTAAAATAACAGTAATATACCCTGGCCTTTTGTGAGCTATTGCTTACAGTGAGTATATGAATCCCTAGAAGAAATAACTGAACCTAGTTTGTCCATATATCTAGAGGTTGGTCAGCTTGTGTTGATGGTTCCCTTTACTAATGATCCCATGCAGTTTGCTTCCTCGCACATCACCTCTGACCACTTCCTCCTTCTGATGACCACTTCCTCCTTCTGCCGCTCTTATCAGCTTGCATTTTGAAAAACATGTCGATGACTTGTCTGAATCAAAGTCTGCTTTTCTGCTCTCTCTGACACTCTCTCACCCTCTCTCTATTCCTCTCACCCTCTCTCTCTCTCTCTCTCAAATCAAAATCAAATCAAATGTATTTGTATAGCCCTTTTTACACGCAAGCATGTCACAGAGGGCTTCACATATGCCCATAGAACTGCCCCTCAACCAACCTAAACCCTCAAGGAAGACAAGGAAAAACTCCCAAAAAACTCTCAACAGGAGAAAAAAATGGAAGAAACCTTGGGAGGAGCAATTCAGAGAGGGATCCCCTCCTCCAGAGACGGTTGGTGAGAGAGAGGAGCAGAACACAGGCTAAACATAGTCATACAGTGTCGATGGGTTTTTAAAACACCAAAATCCATTGTTCAACTTTATAGATGTAGGACAGGACCGGGAGACTCGCGACCAGGTCCAGCGTTGGCTGACCGACGACCAGGCAGGTGCTGACAACTCAAACCCCCCACACCACAAGGGATGTGTGTGGGGGGGGACAGAGAGAGGAGAGCAGGGATTAGAGAATGCCAGGAGCAGCTAACAGTTACAGTCATAATAGAATGAGATCCCCACCGGTCAAGTGTGGACTGGTGCAGCAATTTAACAGAGCAAAAAAGGGGAATTTGATGCAACCCCACACACCAAGACAGCGACAGCCCCCCTCATTTGGAACATGAAATCTGTTCCAGGGGAAGAGAACTCTAAAATAAGTTATACTTATAGAATAAGGATGGAAACAACCCGTCCCCCGTTGCCTCCAACTAGTAACATACTTACCTTTAACAGTCGTAGAATTGACTAAACAATAACGTTTTTAACCTAATTTTAAATGTCGAAACAGTATCAGACTCCTTAATTGAGACGGGTAATTTGTTCCAGAGAAGAGGTGCTCTATATGAGAACGCCCTACCTCCAGCTGTTTTTTTCTTAATTTTGGGAACCACCAGATAGCCGGCATCTTGAGATCTAAGTGTCCTTGCGGGGCAATAGGGTGCAAGGAGACCGGAGAGGTACAGTGGTGCCAATCCATGCAGAGATTTGTAGGTTAGTAGTAGAACTTTGAAGTCAGCTCTGGCTTGGATAGGGAGCCAGTGTAGAGAGACAAGAGTAGATGTTATGTGATCAAACTTTCTTGTTCTGGTCAATAGTCTAGCAGCAGCATTTTGCACCCGCTGTAAATTTTTTAGGTGGGTAATTGGGAGGCCAGAGAACAACACATTGCAATAGTCCAATCGGGACGTAACAAATGCATGTATTAGTTTTTCGGCATCATCCTTTGAGAGAAATTTTCGTATTTTGGCAATATTACTTAGATGGAAAAATGCAGTTCTGGTAATTTGCTTAATATGGTACTCAAAAGAAAGGTCTGGGTCCATTGTGACTCCTAAATATTTTACTAGCTGGCTTTGAGAGACTTTGACGCCGTCTAGGTCTAAGGTCAGATTAGAAAAATTATTTCTATATTTTTTAGGACCGAAAATTTGAACCTCGGTTTTATCCGAATTTAGAAGAAGGAAATTTGCAGTCATCCAAGCTCTCAACCTAGAAACACATTTTTCCATAGCATGTGGAAATTCTCCAGACTTTATAGACATATATAGCTGAGTATCATCTGCATAACAGTGAAAATTTACCCCAGAGCTTCTAATTATGTTTCCTAAAGGCAGCATATAGAGAGAAAATAACAGAGGGCCTAGAACTAAACCCTGTGGTACTCCGTATTTTACAGTGGAGCTCCTGGATGAGCAGCCATCATAGTGGACATATTGTGATCTATCAGATAGATACGATCTAAACCACTGAAGTGACGTACCAGAAATCCCAACATAGTTCTCCATACGTTCCAAGAGAATCTCATGATCCACCGTGTCAAAAGCTGCACTTAGGTCTAGAAGAACCAGGACAGAGATAGAACCCGCGTCAGAGGCTAACAGTAGATCATTGACTACCTTGGCTAATGCAGTTTCAGTGCTGTGGTGGAGACGAAATCCAGACTGGAGAGGTTCATAAAGCTGATTTGAGGAGAGGTGCTCAGTGAGCTGTTGTGCCACAGCCTTCTCTAAAATTTTGGAAAGAAATGGCAAATTTGAAATTGGCCTGTAGTTGCTAAGACAACCTGGATCCAGGTTTGTTTTTTTAAGAAGGGGCTTAATAATAGCTTGTTTGAAATCGTTGGGGACTTGGCCAATAGATTCATTAATAATATTAAGCATGGGTGGTCCAATAATAGGGAGAAGTTCCCTACAGAGTTTAGCAGGGAGGGGATCGAGAAGGCAGCTAGTGGGTTTTGAGGAGTCTATCAGCTCGATGAACGCTTCCATAGAAATAGGGTTAAAGTGAGTTAGAGCCTCAACATGCAGCATGCTTGGTATAGGGGAAAGTTCAGTGTTGATGGCCACTCCTCCAGGACTAGTCTGTAGTTTGTCCCTTATTGCATAGATTTTTTGGTCAAAGAAATCTAAGAAATCATTGGGAGAGAAATATGAACTAACACAGAGTGTACTTTTCTTAGTGAGATTTGCAACAGTATCAAATAGGAACTTAGTGTTGTGTTTGTTCCTACTAATCAACCTAGAGAAATAATCTGATCTGGACCTGATGAGGACTTGCTTGTACTCCATTAGGCTGTCCTTCCAGGCCAGGCGGAAAACCTCCAATTTAGTGGTACGCCACTTATGTTCTAGTTTTCTAGTGGACCTCTTAAGAGTGCGGGTTTCCTCTGAATACCATGGAGCCAGTTTCTTGTCCTTTCTTTTCCTTGGTTTGAGAGGGGCAACAGAGTCTAGGGATAGCTGAAGAACCAAATTCAGATCCCTCGTTTTAGTATTTAATGATTTATTTGGGACATCAAGGACTTCTAGTGCAGCGGGTAGAATATTAGCCAGTTCCAGAGCTGTGTTTGGGGTTATGCAGCGGCTAGTAGAAATATTCTTAGTGCCTCCAAGGCTCTGGCAGAGGTCCATTTTGAAGGTGACCAGGCAATGGTCTGATAATATAGGATTGTGGGGGTGGACAATGACGTCACTAATCTTGATTCCTCGCGTGAGAACTAAATCCAATGTATGCGAGTGAAGATGGGTAGGTTTGGAAACCACCTGAGTGAGACCTGTGGAATACATTAGAGCAGTAAAGGCCTTACTTAAAGGATATTTTGGGTCATCCACATGAATGTTAAAATCACCCATAATCAAGACGCTATCAGTATATGTCACAAGCACTAAAGTCTGCAAATTCCTCCAGGAAGAGGGAATAGGGGCCGGGGGACAGGTATAGAGTAACTATACAAAATGAGGGAGGGGGGCCAGGAGTAGTAGCGTTATTCCTTTTTAAAATAGTTGGTGGTTTCATGCAAATTATTTCAAATGATTTAAAGGTATTTACAGATTTTAGGCTGAGGTTGAAGCTAGCTTTATATATCATAGCAACACCACCACCTTTCTTTGATACACGAGGGATGTGTGAGTACGCAAAATCCGGAGGCGATGCTTCATTCAGGGGGGAATATTCATCAGGTTTTAACCAGGTTTCGGTGAGTCCAATCAAGTCCAGGCTGTATTCAGACATTAGATCATTAATCAAAACAGCCTTTGTGGATAGAGATCTGATGTTTAGGAGCCCAACATTCCAGTATGGGTTTTTGGCAGATTTAGACGTAGATAATTCTTCTGAGAAGGTGGCACTGTCATCAGAAAACTTAGTAGGAAGAGCAACGGGGGAGCAAGGCTGAATACATATTAAATTGGTATAATTCCTAATACTTGAAGGCCGAAATTTAGAGAAAGGGCGGGGGACCGACACCGTCTCAATGGGAGAAACGACATCAGCAACCTCACTGACTACACTACAAGCTAGGCTATCGGGCCCCCAACAGCTCACAACATACCTATCAACAAACCTATCAGACTCTCTAAGAGACTGTGGCCCGGCTCTCTCCCTCTCTCCTTCCCACTCTTTCCCCTCCCCCCTCTCTCTTTTGTTCCCTCTCTCCCTCGAACTCATCAGCTGCCGCCGAGCTAACCATTTGTCCTTGTTTGTAGATGTGTATGATTCTATGCCTGAGCACAGCCCCACCACAGAGACCAAGGCAGTCACTCCTAGCGTAGACCTGTTTGGGTCAGGTACAGGCCTTGATTCCTCTCTTCATGTGTACCGGTTCCCCTCCTCCTCCTCCTCCTCTTCTCATCTGTTATTCCACGCGTCTTGGTTTGTCCCCATAGTGGTATGCCACTTGTGCAGTGCATGTCTCCCCACTTGCTACTTGGTCTATCTTTCCTCCGCTCTCTCGCACTTTCGGTTTCTGCTAACGCTTTTTCTCTGCTCCTCCTCCTGCGCCTCCTCTTCCTCCTCCTTCTTCTCGGGCCGCCCGGGCAGACCTCCCTGCCGTCTCCCGTGGGCCCTCTCCCCTGCCCGAAGCCAACGTGACCGGAGACATCTTGGTAACGGGTGAGCGCGCTCTCCTCGGTCATGTGACCCCCCACCGCCCCAACAGTGCCCTGTGGCGCGATCCGGAACGGCCTCGGAATTTGCGACCCAGCTGACTGTATCACACCGGTGTCTCTCCCTGTCTCTCCCTCTGTCTCTCTTCTTCTCCCTATTTCATTGTGACCTGTGACCTTAACTTTGTTTATCGTTCCAGGACTAAACTCAATGGTTAGTTAAGTAAATCTCTCTTTTTCTCTTTTTCTCTTTCTCTTTTTATCTCTCTTGGTCTGTCTGTGTGTGTCTGTCTCTCTCTCTCTCTATTACTAGACTCGTTCTCTGATCCAGCTCCAGTTCCAGAAGCCTCCTCTCCTCCCAAACCCGAGCCTGAAGCAGTCATTGACCTGCTAGGTACTGGGGCACCTCCTCCTGTACACCCCTCCTCCTCCTCCTTCCTCCTCTTCCTACACCCCTCCTCCTCATGCTCCTTCCTGCTCTTCCAACTCCCATCCCCTCAAAATTCCTCCTTCTCCTCCATTTCCGGCATCACTTTTTCAACTGTATCTCAGCACTGTGTTCCCTCCCCCAGTTGTGTTGTTTGTGTGGGTGTGTGCTTGCACTCTAACCCCCCCCCCACCACCCCCCCCACTGTCCTCAGGGAGCGATAGGCACATCATTTATTAACCCTCCTTATTTTTCCTCCATACTGTCTGTTTGTGCCCCCCCCCCCCCCCCCCCCCTTCTGGCTGGCCCTGCAGACACCTTCAGCAGTCCTGCGGAGATTCAGCCTGATGCCCCTGGGGGGCCTGTAGACGACCTGCTGGGAGGTACGCACCCCCCCACCCCCACGCACACCACCACCAAAAACACTCACACGCACCTCCTCTCTCGATCTGTCACACACGCGTTCCCGTGTCTGTGTTCACTGCGTGTCGTCGCGGCGTCAACAGGTTCTGAGTTAGCCTTGGCGTGACTCAATGTTTGTTCCCCTCCTCGACAAACTCCTCCGCAGTGGCGGAGCTCCTCTGCGGCAGCCGAGCACCAGGCTCTCTCCGCCGGTGACCCGCGGCCTCTCATTAACGTCCCTCTCCTTTGTCCCACGGTGAACCTCCGGCAGGGCTCATCTCACCCAGCCTGGCCCCCACAGCTGCCCCTGCCCTCGCGCCCGCTCCAGTGCTCACCCCCGCACCCGCCCCGGCCCCAGCCACGCTCCCGCTCCAGAACGACCTGCTGGAGTCTGGCTTCGACGTCCTGGGATCCCTGCCGTCCCCGACCCCCCCCGTGCCAGCAATGCCCACCATGCCCGTCATGCCCGTCATGCCCGTCATGCCCGCCATGCCAGCCATGCCCACGGCCCTGTCAACGGAGGATACAGCCGCTGTGACAGCGCCATCTGGTGGCTTCGACACCTCAGGTAGTAGGACCTGGGAAACGGAGAGAATGGAACAGAGAAAAAAATTACATCAATCATGTCTCAAAACATAGACGGAATTATAGTCCCCGTAAGCTATTCACTGGAATGGGTGAGACAGAATCCTTGTAATAGTACTATGCAGCCTATCATTTATCTGTGGTGTTTATATTGGATGTTTGAGGCTGAGCTAGCTGGGTGCTCTTTCAATGCTACGGCTGCTGTGGTCATATCTCTGTCCTCGATACAGCTATGGGTTGTTCTATACTGCTGCTGTTGTGTACATGTGTGTGTGTGTGTGTGTGTGTGTGTGCGTGTGCAGTTTCCATGCGACTGGCTGTGTCACGCTTCACTGCTGACAACACTGCTTATGTAACTCTGACAGTCACCACTGCTAACAGCTTTAATTCCTCCTCGCCCCCCCCCACCTCCCCCTTTCCTCTACATGTTGGCCTTCCTGGATGATCCTCTCTCTCTCCCTCCATCCTTCCCCCTGTCCTTTTCTTCTCCTTCCTCTACCCCCTCCGCCGCCCTCACTGCTTATTGCTTGCTGCTGTGTCATTGGTGAGTTCACAAGCCTTTCCCCCCACAATGCTTTGCAGCTGCTTGGATTCCGTAACCGTTGTAGAACGTCCGCTTTGTTTGCATGGTTCTGGCACATTAGGATTATCGCTGTATATCCCATCATGGATTGTATCCAGTAGGTCTTTCTACAGGTTGGTTTCCCTTCAGCCACTGCTCTGGGCATGTAGTGTGTTCTGGACACCTGAGGCAGTTAATTACACATCACCAGTGAATGGTGCCAAAATGGAACACTCTGTAATGCCCTTTGATGCATGTTAATCATGGTAGTCATTTGGTGCATGCAGTACACAGCATACCGAGTGTGTGTGTGTGTGTGTGGAATGTCACAGATATGTGTGGTGATGTCACACGTCTCTGTGGTGTCGTCATGCCTGTATGTGGTGACCGTCACACTGCGTCCTTGAAGGATCTAACCCGCCCCTCCTCTCTCAGTGCTGGGGGGTCTAGGGGAGCTGCTCATGCCTGCTATAACGCCCCAGAGCACTGGGGGCAGCACAGCAGGAAGTACCACAGGGAGCACCGGCACCCCCGCCACTGTGGGGCCACTGCCGGCCACGCCCTCTGCCAAGACCATCGGGGGAGACCTGGACTCCTCATTGGCTAACCTGGTGGGAAGTACGTATATGGTCCCGCCTGGGCACCGTCTTGTTTAGCAGCTGCTGGGGCTAACAGTGCAGGCAGAAGCATTCATGATTCCTTCCTCCTTCTGTTCCTCTCTCTTGTAGATTTGGGGGTGACGAGCCAGAAAAAGTAAGTATGGGTCTGTTTGTATGTGTTTATATGTGCTGTATGAATGTGTGTGGGTCTAGTCTCTGTTATTAGGTGTGTATGTGCATGTGTGTATGTTTAATCTTTCTGGTGTGTGTGTGTGTGGCTAGACTTGAACCACTGGTCTGTGTGTTTAGTGTCTGATCTCTGGTGTGTCTACTCTAGTCTCTGACCACGTGTGTGTGTTGTGTTAGGGACCAGCAGTGGAATGAGAAGAAGCTGACAGGAGGGTCTAACTGGACCCCCCAGGTGGCCCCCACCAGCTGGGGTACACCCGGACCTCAAATGGTAAGAGCTCACATCATCACACCGGCCTCACCCCCCCCCCCCCCCCCCCCCCCACCTTCCAACCTTCCCAGCACCCACCAACCACCCAGCCCCACTCCTCTTCACTTTCCCCTCTGTTGACGGTTTACTTACTTCCTGTTTCCTAGCCTGGCTTCTCCCCCGGAGCCCCAGGAGCCCCTCCCCCTGGAGGACCTATGGCTCCACCAATGGGAGCCCAGCCCGGCTTTGGCATGGTGAGAACTGGGACAAACACACACATAGACAGCTATAGGAAAAAGTATTGCCTCATGATGCCCATCTCGTATATATATCTAACCTGTGGTGCCCCCCCCCCTCCCCTCTCCCTCCCCCCACCAGGCCCCGACAGCCGGGCCCGGGGCCCCCATGATTCCTCCCATGATGATGGGACAGACCCCCATGATGAGACCAGCTTTCACTGGGGCTGCCGCACCTGGAGCACCGGTAAATCGAACACACACTGTGTAACTGTTTCTACACACGACACAAAGTAACCATGGTAGTGCAACGTGTAGTATCCCATCTGACTGCCTGTCTGTCTATCTTCCTGTCTGTGTGTCTACCTATCTACCTGTCTGTCTATCTGCCTGTCTGCCTGTCTGCCTTCCTGTCTGTCTGTATGTGTTTGTGTCTGTCCCTGTCTATCTGCCAGATCTCTCCTGGTCCTGCCAGTCAGAGTCCTAAGAAGCCCAAGGATCCCCTGGCAGACCTCGACCTCAAGGACTTCATATAACCCCCCCCCCCCCCCCCCCCCCCTCCTTGCCCTCCTAACCCCTCCCTCTAGGTGGGTATATCTATTCAGTCAGGCCTGGTGAGGCCTGGTCAGAACCAGCAGCTGTATTCCTGACGTGAAAGGTTGCTTTTGATGAAGTGTAGAATGCCTAGCCTGCGTAGCATGTCTGACTGTCCTCGTTCTTTCTGTCTCCCAGCTGCTTGTTTTTCTGGAGCAGGGCCCTCCGATCTGTCTGGTGTTTTACTACGTCCCAAGATTCCAGAGATGTTTGTCAGCCCCCCGCCCTCCACCCCGCCTCACCCTGCCTCGCCCCGCCCACTTTTGTGTAATGTTGTAGCACAGACTGTGAAAGTGTTCGTTGGTGTGTGCTCGTGTGGATGTCCTTTGTCTAAACAAATCTACACGAAAAAAGTAAAAAAAATTAAAAATGAAGTGGACATGAAAACGAGCAGGAGAGTGGAGGCGTGAGTGTTTAGGCTCTTTTTCCCAGTGTCTGCGTTTCAATTGGATGACGTGTGTTTATGCCCCTGGGCCCGCCCCTTGCTCTCTGCGCTGGGCTCCACCCCCTTGGGGGTGGGGGCGGAGCTTCACCCCCTGACCGGCCCCTGGTCAGCTGTAAAGAAGCGTGTCTCGTGTGGTCTGCAGAGCGTCATCGTGATGTACATAAACCTGGCAGACAAGACACAAAGGCTGTCTATATTCTGTATGTCCGTGAAAGAGAATATTGATGTGAATCCGATATCGAGCTCTATGAAGTCATGTGATCATTATCTCCCATCATCATTTCAAACGTACTTGGAGACAAATAGTGAATATACTGTATAATGAATACATATTAAGAGTCAATGTGTATGGGCTGATTCCAACAAAAGTCTCTGGTGATATTTAAGGATATGTTTAGTTCTCTGTATTTATGTATTTGTATTTTTTTATTTATTGAATATTTTTCTATTTGTTTGATATTTTGGGCGTCAGGTCCTTTTGGTGGCATCCTTCTCTCCTCTTCTGTTTGTGTGTGTGGTTGGTCTCTGGAGTGGACAGGTCCCATGTTTCTGCTTGTTTTCAGAGAATAATAATTCAGTTACTCCAAGGTCATATGTAGGTCACAGTCAGCGGGTCCCTCCTGAGCGATGCTGTCATATCAACCAATCAGACAGGATCAGTCACCCATATCAGCCAATCAGCTGTCTCTAAAATCATTGAGCCGTTCGTGAAATCAACCTGTATGGATTGTTGTCATGGCTACGCCCAGTCACAGTTAGAAGTAGGTTATTTTTGTATTTTAGAGGAGACAGTGCATTCCTTTCCCATCCTCCTGCTCTGTTGTCATATCCTGTTTCAGTAGTGCGACCCTCCCCTGTGGTTGAACCTGTGGTATCGTGAGTGGACACGGGCCGGCAGCCTGTGTGTGTGCGTGTGTTTGTGTGTACACAGGAGGGCGCTGTTGAACAGTGAGACCCCCACACCACAACCCATGACCCCACCCCCCACCCCACCACCCACCCACAACCTATGACCCCACCTCCCCCAGCCCCAGATATAGAGGACACTCTGTTTAAATGTCTATGAAAGTGACCGTCTCAGACATTGTTGTGAAAAAAGATGGTATAAAACTATAAAGGGGAAAAAATACTTTCTCATGATTGAGCTAATAATGTATTTTTATTTTTAAATTGGTATGTTTTTTTATTTTATTTTTGTTTACGATGGCCCTCTCCCAGTGCATGTAAGCCCTTTGAGATGCAATAAACTCAATGATGGAAAGAAGATTGCTGGAGGTCAGTCTGGTTTCTTCTTCTGTGGTAAATGGACCATCCCACTTTGCAGCTGCAAACAGACCAGCTGCTACTGTAAATGTGTTCTTCAAAGGAACTCACACTTTGTATGGCTCTAAGGGCCCCACAGTCTAGATCCAGACCTGCAATGGTCTCCATAAAGTGGAATCAACTGACTCACTGAGTGCTTATTTAGTTATTAAATTAAGAGCAATGTTATAGGCTACTTTGTTCTGTGTATCAAGTCCTTGTGTTCTAAGCAGATGTTAGACCATATAGACCATATAGTTCACTATCACAAACACACATACAGGTAGACATCCAAGTTTAATTATTATTCGTTTTCATTGAATGTGACATCTCATTTCATGTCTTTGGTCATCAATAGCAAACCCATACAAATTATTATGCCGATGGCAACACAAGAAAATTTGACGTTCAGGCTTGAGAGGGTTGTTCAAATCCCCTACAGGTAAGAATGTGTCCACCAACCATAGATTTAATGACAGGAATCTGTACAGGTTTAGCCTGGTCTGTGTGTCTAAGCCACAGCATAACCTCACCTTAAATACAGTACATAGTTACAGTACCAAGCCATCAGTACTATATCCTGATAGGTCTGCTTGTATTAGCATAGCACCAAGTTTTAGATAAGCACCATGATTTGTTCATGCATCACAATGGTGAACTGTGTTCCTTTGCTGGGGTACTGGGGGGGGTCTGTTCATACTCCTACACGGGGATGAGACCTTCACTAGCTGGTCTCAGACTCTTACGTGGGGATGAGACCTTCACTAGCTGGTCTCAGACTCTTACGTGGGGATGAGACCTTCACTAGCTGGTCTCAGACTCTTACGTGGGGCTGAGACCTTCACTAGCTGGTCTCAGAAGCATCTCTAAGGCCTCCATAGGCTACAGAAACTCAACTACAGTATTACACTATCAAGATACTGTTGCACAACTGACAGGTTAGGGTTGGAGTTAGTGGGTGTTTGGCCAGAGTTGGCTTGGGATCTACAGACAACCTGCAAGGGTTTCCTCAAACAAAGCATTACAGAAATATCCGATAAAAAAGTACTTGTAAAAAAGGGACATTACACTCAAAGATCTAGATATACACCACTTAAACCACCAGCAATTTGATTTATGAAATACTTAAAAAAAACAGTTATAAAAATCTCAATATATCTAATGATAATTTCTCAGGAAAAAAAAACAACTTTTTTTCTGGGTCTTCCACAAAATGTGGATGCTAACAGCCTCTTTGTACAACGGAGAGAAAGAGTCCAGATGTGACGTTTTCTCTCATGGGAAAACCAAGACGGATAACAGGAAGTCCTGGACGCCACAAGAGACAGCGGCATATACAGAACATGTTCAACGATGTGTCAAAATCTGTCAAATAAAGAAGCTTTCGACATCAACAAACTGATACAGGATGGTTTTGTGTCAGACTGCTTGATTTTGATAATCAAATAAGTTAAAAGAGCTGAACAGCCAAAGTTCCTGTTAGTCTCAATAGCGAGTCTGTATGTTTGTGTGTGTTTGTGTGTGTGTTTGTGCGTGTGTGTGTGTGTGTGTGTGGGGGGGGGGACGGGGGGGGCACATGTTGTGTCAGGAGCCTGTGTCACAGAGGACATCAGAGATGAGAGGAGAAGAGAAGAGGAGCAGAGAACAGGGGGGTTAAGAGGAGAATAGAAGAGAGGATTGAAGGAGAAGAGAGGAGAGAAGATGAAAGGAGAGAGGAGGAGGGTGGAAGTAAAGAGGGATAAGTGGAGAATAGACGATAGAAAGAGGAGAGAGAAGAGGGGAGAGGAGATAGAAGGAGCTGACGGGGGGTGACAAGACAAGAGAAGATAGAAGGAGAAGAGATGAGAGAGGAGGAGTGGAGCGGAGAGGAGAGGACAAGAGAGTAGGGGAAGAGAGGAGAGGAGAGAGAAGGAGAGGAGAGAGGAGGAGAGGAGAGGAGAGAGGAGGACAAGAGAGAAGGGGAAGAGAGGAGAGGAGAAGGGCGTTTGCCTCATCAGATGTGGCGACACTGGCTCGAGTCTCCGTGGACCCAAAGGCAGATCTGGGCGTACTTCAGGGGCGTGATCCTGACCGCCACGTTGAAGTCCTGCTGAGCTCCGTTCCCGTTAACGTCCACCCACTGGTGCCCGGAGAACACCCCGATCACCTTCCGCTTCCACGCCTTCTTCCCGGGCTCCTTCAGCCGGACGTACACCCCCGAACCGCTGGAGCCCGGCTTGGCGTCGCAGTGCTGGTACAGCAGGTCGTTGGACTCCTCCGACACCGAGCAGAAGCGATACACCAGGTCCCCGGTCCGGTCGTCATCGAAGCCTGAGAAGTGGATCCGGCCGGCGGGCAGCTTGCGGACCGAGGGGACCACGCCCAGGTCCATGGGGCGGAGCTTCTGACTCTTCTTCAGCTCCAGGACGGCATAGTCGTAGTCCGCCGCCACGCTGTCGGCCACGCCCCTGAACCAGCCCTTGGGGACCTGGGTCTGCTTCACGCGCGTCCAGCGGAACGATGGCTTGGCGGCCTCGGCGCTGCGGCGGCTCCGACCTTTCCTACCCTTCCCTTTCCCTCGCCTCTCGCCTCCGTTCTCTTCTTTCTCGTCTCCCTCCTCCTTTTCCTCGTCCCCCTTTCTCCTCTTCCCTTTCCCTCGTCCTCGTCCTCCTCCTCCTCTCCCCTTCCCTCCTTTTCCCCTGCGGCCCTTCTCCTTCAGCACTCCCACACTGAGCTTCTGCACCCCCGCCAGGTAATCCTGCCCATCGTGGATGCAGTGGGCGGCGGTCAGCACGTGTTTGGGGGACACCAGCACCCCGGAGCAGCCGGTGGAAATCTTGACGGAGGTGGAGAAGGGGTACTTGGTGGAGAAGTGTTTGTCGGCGATGGTGAAGCGCGTGTCCATGCCGTACACCTCTCGTCTCTGCCGCGACCTGGAGGAGGAGGAGGAGGAGGACGCGTTCCCAGGCCAGGAAGGGATGTCGTTGAGCCCCTGCAGGGAGACGGAGGTCAGGGTGCGCGTGCCGTTCTCGTACACGGTCTCGTAGGACAGCAGCTCCTCCAGCTGGTCGAGGGAGGGGTCGGGGAGGTCGCGCTGGCACTCGATGCCGCAGGCGGGGCTCTGCCGGGGTTGTGGCCGGGCGGTGAAGCCGGGGGAGTCGAGGGGGACGGTGCGCCTGCTCCTCACCAGCGGAACCGGCCACTGCGGCCAGGTGAGGTCATCCTCCTGCGCCGCCGTCACGGCCAATAGGAGGGTCACAGGAAGCAGCAGACACAGGGGAACAGGGCCCATTGCACTGATCGCTCTGACTCTGGAGGAGAGGAACAGAGAGGGATGGAGGAAGAGAGAGCGCAGCAGAAAAAAGGGTAGAAAGAGAGGCGTGAGGGGGAGAGAAAATGCACAGGGTGAGTGGTGGCGTTTATGGTGTGTAGCCTTTAGTCATTTACGCTTTTACATGCTGCAAAACATTTAAACGTTCACTCTGGAAACCATGTAATCCACAGGGAGTGGATCCTGGCTGCCAACCCAGGAGGCATGCTTTCCAGCGCCTCTGCCCCTCCTTCTCCACAAGGGGGAAATGTAGAGCACTTGGCCCCATGTCCCAACAGAGTTCCCCCTTTCAACCATGCAGGTTGAGGCTGGAGGCCTGTGGTCTGGGGGGTGTAGGTTGGGATTAGGGGCGAGGGCAAGAGACCGGGGTCTGAGGTTTGTTCACAGCTTGCCAGATGAGGATTCTCCATCCCTCCATCAGTGGCAGGCTGTGTCCTGGCTGAGCACAGAGGTTGAGAACCAGGCTGAACACCAGCCCAACAGAGGGAACCAGACGGAACATCAGCCCTACGGAGGGAACCAGGCTGAACACCAGCCCTACAGAGGGAACCAGGCTGAACACCAGCCCTACAGAGGGAACCAGACTGCAGGGCATTTCATCCACTCAACAGACCATCACTTCACCACTAAGACTACCGCCGATGACGGGTGCTGTTCTTAGTCAACACGGTGGAGGAGGAGAACTTGTCACACACACACGTAGCTGAACACCAACATTGGCCTTCAGCCATATGGCTCAACCCTGACCACAAGAAAGACCTCCGCCGAACACAGTAGCCCCACAGCTTGACCCTGGGAGGATGCAGGGAGAGGCATGTGTCCTTGTCATTGAGGGGCAGAGAAGTGGTCCAAATCCAGCAGCCAGTTCAATGAGTTCTCAGGATGAAAGGGAGAGAGAGGGAGGAGAGAGTGTAGGATGAAAGCAAGAGTTGATTGGGTCCATGCTGCCTGTTTCCCCAGTCTAAATAGCCTGTGACCATCGATGTGAGTAAATCCACAGATCAGACCCTGTGATTAGCTGAACTGATCTAAGCCTGGGATTGGCTGGTTGACTCCTCAGATAGGGGGCGTGGCTTGAAGGCCACCATCCAATCAGAAATTAGCAAAATGATGGAACTGGAGATACAACATGTGAAAGAGAGAGAGAGAGAGAGAGAGAGAGAGAGAGAGAGAGAGAGAGAGAGAGAGAGAGAGAGAGAGAGAGAGAGAGAGAGAGAGAGAGATGACCTGCCCACCTTACACTGGCTTGGCTTACATGATAAACATTTAACTGAACACAGGTAGGCCTGTAACACCGACATCACAACACCAACTGTACACGTTGGTGAAGGCAACATTCAGGGGCGTAGCCACGTGGTGGCCAGGGGGGGCCATGGCCACCTTCCTTAAACCTTCCTGGACAGAAATGGTATAAAGCTGAAATAAATGCATTAGTATTTTTTTTATAAAGTCGTCTTATATTGGCATTTGTCACTTATACTACAAGCCCCATATTCGCAACATGTTGGGCCACGCCCCCATCAACAGCGCAAGACATAAACCAACGTACCTACATTCTGACAGCGCTTCAATGGAGACTATCAGCTAACCACTGGATACCGTTAGAAAACTGCTGCTCTGAGTGATGCAGTGTGTGAGTTTTAAAATAGTAGTTTTTGACAATCAAGTGCCACCCCAAATAAAAGACTGGCCAGAGCTGGCCCCCCCTGAAATAATGTCCTGGCTACGCCCCTGCAAACATTATTGTTCCTCAACTCCATCCCCCACCCCTATCAGTCCCACCAATAACTGAACAGACATCAAAATCAGTTGGACCTAGGCTGATTCAGAAACACGCTGAATACTAAACATGCTCTCAGAATGTGTTGTCGGAAACAGAACCCGAAAGATCTGCTGCCTTTCTTGCCAAACCCCATTTCCATCTCCGCCCAGACGGAGACATGACATTTTCTCCAGAAAACCTCAAATCACTGAGGATGAAGTGGTAATTGATACAGCGCGCATTCAAAAAAGTCCTCAGTAAAGGAAGCGCCCTCACTTCACTGAACGATTTTCCATGACAGGATTGTGTATCTCATACGATGTCTGCACGCCTACTACATACCAGTGCATGGTCACACGAATTATGCGGAGAGGTCGGCTGTTCGAAGCACGCGAGCACACCGAAAGATGGCGCTAGGGTGTCTCACTCGGTATCGTGGGTTTACGGGTTGTTTTATGAGCGGAGACGTACTGTTTAATTGAAAATAATTTAATATGAGGCATGATTTAATTCCCAGGTTGACCCATTTTTAGGACTGACTCCAACGTGCGTCTTTGACAGCATGTCATTCGACATAAGACAACAAACACCCATTCAAAGTATTTTTTAAACGTTCTATCATAACTACAACCAACGGTATTTCCAATATAGCTATAGATGTTTTTATTTTATTAAATATTCCTCATAAAATTGAAAAAGACTATAAAGGTTCGTAAAAATCAAATAGGCCTACTGGATACACATTGGAAACTTCAAAAAAAAATCCTACAAATTAGTAGACGCCCAGGATTAATCAACCTTTGAGTTATAATGTTGGCTGACAATGGGTAATATTCATTAAAGAACATATTCCATCATTTCGAATATTACAATTTACAAAATGAACTCTTGTATGGTAGCCTACACTGTAAGTCTGAAAGAATCAAACTTAAAAACACTATCAGAATTTTGTAATGTATAATCAGAAGGAATGTCTGTTTAATATTCATATTTAAATAAACTTGAAACAAAGACAACACAAAAAACAAACTACTAAACGCCCAATATTAACGATCTAGAATATGAAATCGTAGTTATCCAATTCATCAAATAATAATCGTCAATTACTGTCAAGTCTTTCCACTAGAAAAAAGTACTTCCACTCTGCAATAAACCCCTAAAATAGACCAAAATACGGATGTAAACGGAAGTCAGAGATTTGGCCCATGTGGCTTCACATCCCTGACTGGAACGATGCATATAGAAAAAAGACGGCATACCTGCTTGCATTCGATTGATGATATGATAAATCCGCAATGTATTGTTTGTTGTTTTTATACAAATATTATTCCCTTTTTTTTTCATAAAACAAACTGCTAGTGCATCCCAGACGTGCTCTTCTCAGTGCGTGACTGTTCGCCTGTCTTCATGGCATTTGCAACACGGCGGCTGGGAGAAGTCGCGGCCGGAGCGCTCCGTGTAGGCTGCACTTGATGCTTAGCGGCTCGGAGGGAGGTTGGGAGAGAGGGGGGGGAGACAAAACTTTGAAAAGGCTTTTTTTTTTACTTGCGACAAAGGCTGTTCACACAGGGGAGGGACCAACCAATCTCACCAAAGCCTGAATAGAGTGAAGTCAGAAGACTATTCAACGCGGCAGTCGGCAGAGCGCTGCGCGCGTGATGCTACTGCTGGCAGCCTTTGCCATAATTTTATAATATGTCTGTCGTTTGAGCTCCTCGTTCAAAGGAGCTTTCAGTGGACCGGGGATAGAATTCGTTCCACAGAACTCACAACAAAACGTGTGGGTAGACGTTCATTGTGAGCTATCTGAACTTCCACAGCTGCGACCACAGTCTTGAGTCCTCGTGCTCGATCAAGTGGTTAATACGCACGGGACGGGGTCCAGGCCATACACACAATACACGAAGAACTTAATCAAAGCGATAGCTACTTGCCGAATTGTAGACAGCAAAGTAAACGCATGGAATGGAATGTGCCCTTTATTATCCGTTTGACGGCGATACTGTGTGCCTGTGCGTAATTTGGATGCGAGGACGCATAAATCCATTCCATTTATGCTGTTACTAAGTTTTAAATAAAAATAAACACAGGTGGCTGTAATCCACTGGCAATGGCAAATGATTGGCAAATGTTTGACTTTAGCTGTGTGTGTGTGTATGGTGTGAGCATGTCTAAACTGAGGACCTAAAATACATGAATGACAGAGCGATAAGCTACTGGTGCCAAGGAAATGTATGCTTGATCAGGTAGGACAGTATGTGTGTGTGTGATTGTGTTGGTTTTAGTGTGAGTGTGTGTGAGAGAGAGAACTCTGGCATATTGGAATGCACTGCAGAATGGAGAGGATCTAATGAGCCAAGAAAGTGGATGGCCAAAAGAATACGGAAAGAATGTGTGAGCAATGAAGGGAGGGCGAGAGAAGGAAAGAAAGAGAGAGGAGGAGGAGAGAGAGGGAGAGAGAGAGAGGATGGATGGATGGATAGCAATAATGCACATCTGGCCCCAGATGACAGAGTAGATTATGAAGTTTTTTTGTCAGAAACAGATCCCCTGAGAGCCTCCTGTCAGTCAGTGTGACAGGTATGCACACAGACGCCTCATTGGCTAACCTACTGACACCTACTAACACTGAGCTGAATGAAGTCTGCCATAGATCAGGGTGTGCCTTCTCCTTTTGTGAATGTGTGTGTGTATCTGTGTCTGTGTGTACACAGTATATGTGTGCATGGGTGTGCGTGTGGGTCTCTGTTAGGTCCTCAGAACGTTGTGTCAGTCACCTTTGAAGCAGAACATGTCACCATGGCGATCACTCACTCTACCCGTATAACACAACAGCTTTGGACTTTTGTTATAGCAACCCTCAAAAAGGTAAAAGAAACACAGTTACACTTCCTGTTTTGAGCCTGCATGGTTCCTGGTCAGGGGTCATGACTGGAGTGTGAGAGGCCAGAGAGATCTGCCTTCATACCCCAGGGGAGAGGGCCTGAGTGGGGCAGAGCAAGGCAGGGCGGGGTGGGTTTGCACTCTGCTGGAGATTGGGATATGCAGTCTGAATAGAGGACCTTTTGTACCCAGCCACACCTCACAGGAAGCAGTCCTCCAGCTTCCTGGACCTTGGGAGGTGTAGGTTGGAGTTAGGGTTAATCATCTCAGGGTGCTGTGTTTGTGCCGTGGATGGCATCAAGGCATGGTTTGCTTGGGAATCCTCACCATAGGAGAGATGATCTTCTCCTCAGTGACCAACATCTCCTACTGTCCTAGCATTCCTAGCTGAGGTCCACTCAGCCATCTACAGTATCTATCCTCCAGGTCCACACAGAACAGCACTCAGACCCACCGTAACTCATCTCCACCCTGCTCCAGCCGACCCCAACCCAGACCCTGCTTCACGCTGTCTCAAACAGACACCAGAGACCTGAGATGTGGTCACAAAGAACCAGGCCCAGGGTCTACAGCTCAGAGAGCAATGGAGATCAGCCACATTTAGCAGTGTGGCTCTGGCCACACTGCTAAAGCATCTCAGTAGCACTAATGACCCTGGCTTCACTTCCACACGCTTTATTTAGACAACCGCGCTCTCCTTCAGCTGAGCGTCACACCACCAAACAGGCACCCATTGATCAGACAGGGTTCTCTCTCTCTCTCTTTCTCTCTCCTACTTATGTTCTTACTTTCTCTCAGTCTTCCCGTCGCTCGCTCGCTCTCTCTCTCTCCACCTCTTCCTCTCTCGCTCTGTAGACACACACAAACAAGCAAACACGAAAGTACAAGCACACACTCACAGGCACTTACGAGCACACATGCATTCACAAACACACACACACACACACACTCACAGAGTTATGGGACAGTGGTGAAAGGTTCCACTTAGGTCCACATGCTGTATGTAACTTTATTAACAGTAAATATTTAGGTAAAAGGTTAGCACGCCAAGTAGGCTTAAGAAACTGTTGCAGTATTGATGAAAGAATGAATAAGTAAACTTTTGCACACGTGCTCATGAACTTCGATGTGCTCACACACGTACAATCACACAAAAGCACACACAAACCACCTTTGGCATTGCAGTGACCCTCCAAGGTCAGCATGTGTTTCAATGGTTATATGAGTGTGTCTGTACACATGTAGGTGTGTGTAGCCGAACTTTTATGGACTTTCCATATCCCCGCCCCCTCCCCCCTCGCAATAAAGACAGAAATATGTACGTTTCACATCACACACCTGCGTACACACAGACACACCCGAACGGATGAACCCACACACAGCTTAAACATCCTATGGACCTCAAAGCGGCGTCCATGAATATCGCTTTTGAGCTGTGCTCAGTGGAAGCGGAGAGCTGGCTACATAGTCGTGACTGGGCCTTTGTTCCCTCATCTGAAAGTGTTTCTGCTGTGATTGATGATATGGTCATCAGTCCTTAAGTCCAGATATCACACCCAGAAGCTTTGAAGTCCTCCCCCGAAAAAGGCAGTCTGATGTCAAATACACACTATGGACCTGCCTGGCTCTGGGTTGCTGGATGGTCCATACCAGATCGTGTGTTGCCTATTTGCCTTTGAGCAAGGCACTCGCTGGAATTACAGATGTTTGAAGTGGCAGTTTGCTCGCTCCACTCTCTGTTGTCAAGGCCCACGCACACACACAGAAACACCAAACATGATCTCAGCTTAACCTTCTGTCCCCTGGTCAGGCATTGACAGGGCACACCCTTGTTTCTTCACGCCTCAATACTAAGCACACAGCAGGTCGGACCTACTGTACACTGTACTGTATGAGTGGATGCTGTATCAGTATGCACAAAAGCCTGGCCCCACCTTATGGGGCTCATCTAAGACCAGGCCTTCCCAGTCAAACAGGAACAGTCAGTCATTCAATACAAACCGAGACTGGAGGAAAAGTCAATATTTCTGAAGCAAGAATATGTGCACGCAAGGGCAGACGTCCGCTGTCCCGGGACAAGGGTGGTGGGGAGAGGAGTTGGGAAGGCTTCAGGCAAATCCTGTTGATTCAAACGAAGGATTATCCCCTGTCCACGGGGCCGTGTGACTCTAAAAACACAGACCACGGTAGCTGGCAGGTCCATCGCTGGGTTGTGAGGAATGTCTAAACTGGGATCAGCACACTAACTGTGACAAACAAGTTGATCCAATTGAAAGATTCATGTCGAGCAACGAGAGTGGATGAGGGATAGAAAAATAGGGAGAAAGAGAGAGAGGGAGAAAGAGACAGAGAGAGAGAGAGAGAGAAAGAGAGAGAGAAAGGGAGAGATTCCTTGAGGTCAGAAAGGTTATATAAACACAGTACTCAAACTAAGTGAACACACTGATCACTGTCGCTGGAGAAGAAAGAGAGTTCTGTTAAAAGCAAAATGTTGACGCCTCCTTCTCCACAAATGTGAATCATACAAGCTTCCCCTCTCATCAGCCTTGTCCCCTTATCCTCCCAAGCTCCCCATCTCCTCCTCTCCCTCCATCCCCCTCTCCTGCTCTCCTCCACCCCCCCCCCTCACCTCTTCTCCCTCCACCCCCTTTCCTCTCTTCCTCCCCCTCTCCTCATACCATACAAGCTATGATCTGTAGTTACCTGAACTGGACCTCAAAGGGACCTTGAACCATCGACCAGCTCTGCTGTCATTGAACTTGATGCATACTGCAGTGTGTTCTGGAGCTGCAGTCACAACCCACACACATAGTTGGAGGGAGGTATGCAGGCAAAGTGGGGGACGATCGTAAATCTGGCATTTTGAAAGATTCCTCCCTGATGTTAAACTTATTTCCCCACATTCTAGACACTGGCCTTAAACAGTTCCTGAACACTGAAACATCCTGCATGGAGGGAGGTGAAAAACCCTATTGAGTGCGTGTGTGTCTCCCTCTCGACCCCCCACCCCTCCCCTTCTCTCTCTTTGTATGAGTGTGAGTGTGTGTTGGGGTGTGGTTACAGTGGAATATTGGATTAGCTGCAATGATTCACACACCTCTTGCGAGAGAGAGAGAGAGAGAGAGAGAGAGAGAGAGAGAGAGAGAGAGAGAGAGAGAGAGGGGCGGGGGAGGTAGAGAAGGACAGCTGCCAGCAGACCTGGAATTGTACTGTCCCTCAGGATTCTCTGCATAAACATCCGGACCTTGCTGGGCCAGGGTGTGTGTTCCACTTCAGGGTCCAAACAGCATCATCAACAGTTCTGCTGTTGTCCACCCATGTTGTGTGTGTGTGTGTGGGGGGGGGGGACTCTGGCCATTGTTCAGGATGAGAATGTGCTCGTTTAAACCGCTGTGCTGTTTGTGTGTGTACTGACCCTTTTGAATCCTCACACACTGACCTTGTACCATGATGACCCCAATGACCCCAAGCTTTCTAACTGCTCATTCCTCCTTCGATAGGTTGGAGATCATGGCCGGCCCCCCTCCCTTCCCTCCCTCCCTCCCTCCCTTCCCTCCCTCCCTCCCTCCCTCCCTTTCCTCTCCTCCAAATCCACAGGACATGTTCTCGCGTTCCGTCTCCTTTGTTTCTCATTCTTCCCGGGAAACAATTCTTCTCATTCTTCTCCATGAACACATCAAACCTGTCAAACTGACCCGAGCTGAAACAGATCCCCTCCACACTGTACGCTCCCGCTGTGCGTGTCGGCGCGGTGACAGTCGTTTCTATTGGCAGGTGTGAACGGGAGGCCTGCTTCTGTCGTTCCAGACATCTGGCAGGGCTAAGGTAAGCAGCCAGTCCTCCCCCCCCCCCTCCCCACTCCCTCAGAGCAGGAAGCGGGCCAGGTGCCGCTGCTGGGGCAGACAGGAGCTGAAGGAAGGCCAGTAATCCTGTGTTTGTGGACGATGTGATCCTCTGTAATTTCACTCCTGTCTGTGTGTGTGTGAGAGAGAAAGAGAGGGGGAAAGACAAAGAGAGTGCATTTCTACCCCCCCCCCCTCTCCTACGTGATAAAAGCCATCAGAAGCAGACTACAGGATCATGCTGTCATCAAGTGGGTGGTAGACTGTAATTAAACAGCTGGCTACCCTTAAAAACCTGTTATTGAGAATGTTTCCAAGAGGTGCCCAGCCTTTAGGATGCCAAGGCCTGGGTTCTGCCCAGCATAGACACCTCGATCTGGGCAGGTTCTGGGTCGGAGGCAGGTAAGCAGACAGTTTTTGTCTCGAGGTCAGGAGGACACAGATTCAGGTCCCAGCCGCAGTGAATCTGCAACAGACCCAAGATGGCTGGCGCACGGCCTCAGCGTGGCCTGACAGCTGCATTAAGAGGAGGCTCTCTACCACACTCTCTTTAACTTCCCTTGTCTATTACTCTCATTCCCACTCGCTCCTCACATGCCAGACAGGAGCTACCCAGATCAAGGTCCAGACTTCTTGCTGTGTCAGGCCCATGGCACACAGGACACCTTATCTCCATGGAACAGACACAACAGTTGGCTTCTCAGTTGGCTTAACAGAAGACTAGGCTAAGACAGTTGACACGTACACAAATACAAACAGTAAATAGTCCTAATATATTACTTGGGACTTTTCTGACAAGACATATTGTGTTGTAGCCTATTTGGCGCATATGTTCAAGCCCTACTCGAGCTCACCAGACTCATGTGAGGTCAGGATATTTCTGTACCGCGTTGGGGTCAATGACACCATGGGGTGCCCCATTACCTAATGTTTCACAATCACAACTCCCAACCAGTACTCTAGCAGGGAAGATTGTGGTCTGACCTTGCTTTAACACACACAAGTATGCATGTGTACACACACACACACACACACACACATTATCAGACAGGCTGTGTTTTAAAGGTTGACAGTAAAGTTATACTGTTTTACATATTATGGCTCTCATCAAAACTTTTTCCAGATTTTTTAAAGAAACGAAACAAATATTAGTTCCCCTTTCTCTGACAGTTTACATCATACTACCTGTAGGTTTCAGGCGGGCTGTTTCATCACAAATTATACAAGTCTGTGATCTTTCGAAATCTTTTGAAAGCAATAAATGAGGTAGTAGATAAGATTTCACGCCTACTGGTTACAGCTAAACAACACGTCGCGCTAGTGCCCATCTTCAGTGTTCTTGAACATCCATTGTAAGCTGTCACCGTGACCAAGCACGACCAGCAAGCCACTGTCGCATCCACTTGTTGAGTTCACAACAGTTCACCGGTACGCTATTTAAAGAGGAAGGCAACATGGCTCACGGGCAAGTCAAGCGGGAATCGGTCGAGACGGAGATGCATAAATCTGAAGACCAAAGCAAGACCTTTGTTTACACAAAGAAGAGGGGGTATGACGTTACACGAAACCCCCACCTGAACAAGGTAGGCAAAGCAAAACAGTTTACAGTTTGAAACGTTTCGCTTATAAACGGAGAGCTACCCAACAGTTGGTCGGCATTTCAGCTTCACAGCGTTCTATAATTAGATTTAAAGGAGCCAAACTCTTCTCGAGTACTTTGACAGAGTTTGATGTTGCTTGTACAACTACTTCACTTCCATTTTGCAGTGTCAGTGAGTCTCTTTCTTTTTTCGGTTGCCTAGCCAACCGTGGGGAAAGGCGAGACAAGCCCGTCCTCCTACTACATGACGGGAGGAGCACCTTAATTTGTCAGCCCTGAGACGAATGATGAAATTAATGCGGATATTGTTGCCAAGATTGTTTATCCTGCAGCGTTTAGAGTTGGATTTTTACTTCCGTGTTTTCGTTCCATTTTAGCGGACAGTGAGGCAGGCGGAAATGCTCTGGGATTGCCTCAGCTGTCAGCTGTCTCGAGAGGTTAATCCTGTTTTGAGTGGATGATCGCGTCTGGTGCACGGTGCGGCTGCAGCTCCTAAAAAGCAGTCTGCTTTAGGTTTAGTTGCTATAGTTTGGTTTTTCATGTCATCTCAATGGTTCTTATTGCGTGAAGTGGTCACGAGACAAGGGGGCTTTTTATCCTCTGTCCATGGTGCTGATCACGCACAGGAACAGGCTGACGAGGTCACCTGTGTCAATCCCCCCTCCCCCACATGCGTCCATTAAACAGAAATTAATACGCATAGCTCGACATATAATCATCCATCAACTCTCACTTTTAATTATTAAGTGAAATACTTATAACCTCAACACAATAAAAAAACCCTAGGTAGTTTTTGTTTGTGGCTATTGTGTTAACGATGTGCTCTGTAAGTCTAGTCATGATTATTGCGTGGCTGCTGTCAGGCATAGTGACTTCTCCCAGAGGAACGTTAGCATGCTGCTCAAGTGAAGTTTCTCCCAGAGGAACGTTAGCATGCTGCTCTAGTGAAGTTTCTCCCAGAGGAACGTTAGCATGCTGCTCTAGTGAAGTTTCTCCCAGTCCCAGAGGAACGTTAGCATGCTGCTCTAGTGACTTCTCCGAGAGGAATGGTAGCATGCTGCTCTAGTAACTTCTCCCAGAAGAACGTTAGCATGTTGTTCCAGCCTGGCTCCATTCAGCCTTGTGGGGTCTGTTCAGGGAGCTCTCCCTATCTGATCCAGCCTGCTGGCGCTCAGCCCTGGGAAGGCTGCCAGGGCCGGCCCCGCCTGATACACTAGGAAGTCAAAGGCCCGGATCCCCCCTTTCCCCCCCTCCTGGAGTCCCCATAGGCAAGAATCTCCCCCGCCCTGCCCCAATGTGCACACACACACACTTACACACACTGCTGGTACACAGAGTCTTGTTTGTCAGCCAGCTAATGACTGCACTCCTCTGAGGCTGGCTCACACACACGCACACACAGACCGACACAACACACACGTCAAGTGTGCGTGTGTGTTTTCTGTACAATATGGCAGAGACAGAAATTAGGTCACATTTCTGAGTCCAGGTGTGCCCTACTAGCAGTTGACTGATGCCTGTTTTTTGGCCTCACCAAATGTTTCTCATCAAACACTCATCATCGCTAGTGTTTGTTTCTGTAAGAGGTAACATCACACTTTACCATCTTCCTGTAGAAATAGTAGCCGCTGTACATTTACATTTAGTCATTTAGCAGACGCTCTTATCCAGAGCGACTTACAGTAAGTACAGGGACATTCCCCCGAGGCAAGTAGGGTGAAGTGACTTGCCCAAGAACACAACGTCATTTTGCACGCCTGGGAATCTAACTGGCAACCTTCAGATTACTAGCCCAACTCCCTCACCGCTCAGCCATCTGACTCCCTGTAGACTGATAACATACTGTCAGCTTGTGAAAACAACTCAATTCCTGCCTAGAAACAGATGATTCTCCCATCGGATCCAGTGGCTGAGAGGTTATCTCGTATTCTATTCTGGTAAAGCCCTCTCTCACACAGGCTATGACCTTTCACTGCTTAACCTCCTCATGTACCTTTCTGCTCTCTGCCCCCCCCCCCCTCTCTCTCTCTCTCTCTCTCTTCTCTCTCTCTCTCTCTCTCTCTCTCTCTCTCTCTCTCTCTCTCTCCCTCCCCCCCACTCTCTCTGCACCTCTCTCTCTCTCTCTCCCTCCCCCCCACTCTCTCTCTCTCTCTCTCTCTCCCTCCCCCCCACTCTCTCTCTCTCTCTCTCTCTCTCTCTCTCTCTCTCTCTCTCTCTCTCTCTCTCTCCCTCCCCCCCACTCTCTCTGCACCTCTCTCTCTCTCTACACTTTTGCTGGCAAGCCGAGTTGTTTATTTACCTGCCAGCTGACACCTCCCGTTCTGAATTGCGTGTCTGTACGCCACACCACTCAGAGCCACTCAGAGACTGAATCCTGATTGGTCTGCCGCTGTGAACGCCACAACATGCTTTGTCCCTGTTTGTTTTTGCACCCAAAAAGTCAGGGAAAATGGCCCTCGACTTGAATTAGTGAGACAGGCTACTTTTCTTCCCAGAGTATTAGAAGGCAGGAGCAGCCTAGAGCCTGAAGGGACAGCAGCCTCGGTAGGTTCCTGGCTCATCTCTCTCCCTCCGCGATGTGATGTGGGATGGTAGAACGTCATGAGACGACGCATCTCTTTCATGTTTTACAGCTCTTTTTTTTTTTCTTCTTCTAATGTGCCTTCCACGTGCGTGCGTGTTATTGCTTTGTTTTTGAGAAAGACTGGCGCTTTCACGAGATTCATTAAGAGAAACTGCTCTCATTGGACCTGGATAGTAATCTCCTCTTGTAAACAAGAGCCTGGAAAATCTGTAGCGAGGAGTTCAAACTGAAACTGTCAAAACATTGTTTATCATGCTCAAGGTTTTCACTCGAGGCTTTTGCTCGGTCTCCTTGTCAGTTGGTATAGCCATACCTTTGTCCTGCCTCTGAAAGCTCCCCATGGCCCACTAAGTTTCCCCTTGGTTCTCTGGTCAAGTGGTCTGAGATTGTGTTTGAAGAAGGAGGCCTTACTTATCCACAGCAGTTAGCGAGAGCATTACTGTTCACATTGAGCTAGCCAGCCTCACAGGAACCCTTGCTGTGGGATCTACGAGACCCTAATCAGACACGCACGTGCGTGTACACACACACACACACACATAAACAGAGGTAAAATAGTCACATACACAGGTAAAATTTGACTGATGTGAGAGAGAAGGAGGTTCTGTGCGTTGCAGTGAAGCGTCCTTTGCCATGCCCATACACGGCCCGGCAGGAGGAAATTGGAGGAGAAGGTAGGAAATGAGCCCTAGCATGTTCTAGTACCAGGGACAGACAGGCCTCTGTGGGCCAGCAGTGGGCCAGTGTTGTCCTGTTCTGAGCCCTGAGGTCCCTGGGGGCCTGTGTTTACCCCCCCTCCCTGGACCCCCCTCCCCCCACTCCTCTCCTGAACCCCCCTCTTCCCTATCCCGACGTCAGCCCCGGCCCAGAACCGGTCACACCAGTCACAGAACAACACGCTAATTGATGCTGATAGAAAGGGCTGCTGAAAGCTGCTTGTCCTCACGTCTGCACTTGCCCATTTCATTTTAAACCCCCTCACCCTCAGTCCCCTCATCACCTGCAGCCCCTCCCTTCCTCACCCATATCCTCCCCCGCCTCACCCCAACTGCTCAACCTTCTTTCAGCCCCTGTTCAACATTCCCCCTCTGGCCCCCCAAACCCCCAACCCCAGTCACCACCCTCCCAACCCCCAGTCTCATAGCCCACAACCTCCCCTGCCCCCCTAACCCCACCCCCAGTCACCCCAATCCTAGTCCTCTAGCCCAAATCTACCCCACCCCAACCCCTGCAGAACAGTATCCTAGACCCCTTATGCCCCATTACTCCCCCCCCCCCCCCCCCCCCCCACAGCGTTCCTATTGGAACCGGATATTCGGAGTGTGATTTTGTTTTTGTGCGGTCAGGTCCTCATTACTGGACAGCTATTCTGCCCCCTACTGGTATACTGATAAACGTCAGATTACACAATGGATTGGTTAGTGTTTCTTTACAGGCTAACGTGCACAAAAATGATGTCATACAACCCATGTTGAGCAGTGGTGAGATGTTTGGTTCTGATGTTGACTAACCTGGTGTTGCTGATGTACAACATAAGATCCTGAATCAGCTGTAGGTGGGAGGATAGAGAGAGATAATGCTATTGGCTGCTTCACTTTGTAACCACAGTCTCCATATTGTCTGTACAGATGGCTCATATGATACCCACCATCCAATGAGGATCTTTGTGTTTTGGCTGGAGTGGAGAAAACCAATATCTGATTGGTCTTTGAGGGTGTGCTGGTATGCCAGCTGGCTGCCCCTGTAATTGGGGTAGGTTATCGTTGTAACCCTCGGTAACCATTGGAACTTGGAACTCACCCTAGGGTTAACCCTAACCCTGCCTCTCTCTGTCTTTGCTCTGTTTTGATTGAGGGTCCTCTCCCCCCAAAGGCTATTAGAACCATTTTCTAGTATTATTTTCCTGTCAGCACATGTTGTGAAACAAACAAACAAACACATAGAAACCAAAAAGCGTCCACTTTTGTTATGGAAACTTTTCTAACCCTGCTCTGGCTCTTCTTCATGGGACTTTGTGTGTCTGTGTCCATGGTGTGTGTGTGTGTATAGACTGGGTTTCGGTAAGATTGTGTGTGAGAGGCAGGTGGCTGTGAACAGTCCGCTTACAGGGCTGAGTCAACCTGAGGACTGACAGGGGGACAAGTGCCTCCTCTGTCTGTCCCTCGCCAGGTCGGGTTGACCCTCTCTAGGTGGGCCGCAGTGCTGGGCTATGATGTCACAGGTGTCCCAGGTGTGGTCAGCCGTCTCCAGGTGTGTCTGTGCGACCACACGCATCGCTGCTCGCCAGACAGACATTCCTCGAATGGACTGGGGCGGAGCGGCCAGACTGAAAGTGAGAGTAGCCCCCTCATCTAAACCCCCACCTCCCTCCCTCATCTATCCCCCACCCCCCTCCCTCATCCACCGCCGCATTCTTTTCCATAAACTCACCTGCTGTACCGTGAGGAGGATATTCGGATATTAAAATATTAGAACTGGATTAGTATCCACCATACCCAATAATATTCGATTTTATCATTTTCCAAGATCTGCGTAAAAACGCTGGTTTTAAATAGCATTTTGATTTGTTCAGCTCAAAGTGTTTCGTAGTGTTGAAATCAAAACTACTGCGTCTAAATTGAATAAAGGGTATAGAGGTCCCGTGCGTGGTTGTCCAAATGCGTGTCCACTACAGCGGAGCGGGCGGCGCAGAGTCGGCTTCCAATTAATTTAAAAAACGCTGTAGTGGACAAGTAGTGCAAAGCTAGGCAAAAGGATGGCGTGGAGTTTCAGGATGGCGAAGAGTTACAAGGTAACTTTGTCAAATACTACAAGCAGCGAATGTAATTCAGCATTGCATTCTTTCCAGCCTAGTAAACAAGCTAATCAAGGGTTGATAGCTGCTGTGAACGTAATTTAAACCGTTCATTTGATGCAATTTTAGGCAGATTAAAATTTCAATTTAGAATAGGCCCAATTTTCCTAGAGTAGCAAATTACCGCTGTAAAATGCTAAATAGTGTAATAGATGTGTGATTTGCGGTCAATTGTGATACGATATTCGGGGATTTTGTATGGAAGTTCTAACCAAACTAAGGACGCCACGCCATAAGGCTATGTTGTCATTTAGATGGTTGTAAGTTGTTTTCATAATATCAGGAATCGAAGATTCTTAATATGCTCATCCCCAACGTTGACACCTGCTATAGCCTACAGAAACACATACATACTCACCAAGCACCTGAGTGTATCAGAGAGGTTAGTTCAGCCTGTCTGGGTTCTGTCAGTTCTGGGTAGGCTACTTTAGCTGTCATTACACAGACTGTCAAATAGGGTATGTAGGAGGCATATCTCCTGTCCTGTCTTGTTTTGTTTTGAGTTTTCCCAACTACATGTTGAACACAATGGCTATATCCAGAAATATCTCCCCAAGAGCCCCCACCATACCCTTCATTCTTTTACAACTCCAAGAATGTGGTTTGCCTAAAGAGTTACATTACTGAACTACAGGTCCACTGATGCCCTCTGAATACAAGAGGTACTCCATTTCCCAGGGTTATCGAATGATGTGCGTAGATCTTGACCGTGGGCTGTGTGTGGACCTGCTGTGTTGACTCGAGGAGGTAGCATGAGGACAGGCCTGGTGGAATGGTCACAGTCCTGGCCTTCTGTGTTGGTTGCAGTTCTAGGAGGACTTTAACACTGCCTGCGACCTGGTAAACAGGTCTTCTGGTCAAAATACCCAGTCCCCAGAGATGCCCTATCAGCCCACAGGAACACACTGGGGAACAGTGTAGGGGTGGATTTGCTTGCTGCTTTGTCTACAGCAGTCACCATGCAAAGTAGGTTGCTTGGAAACAATACCCTGGTGAGTATGCAAACCTGATTAATAGGTTTTCTAGGCCTGACTTCCTGCCTCATAGACAAACCTCCTGACACTGAGTAGAGCCTGCAACACACGGAGCAGCAAACATAGGAACACTGGGCTCAGCGTCAACCTTTCTAATAACGTAACCTAGTGGAGATCTGAAACCGTGCTGGTATGTTATTTGACCCACGTATCTCCCTGTCCTGGGTCAAAGGTTGCGGGTCATAAGGCCGGGCAGGCAGAGACCAGACCCAAGCCTTCAGAGAGCGACCCTCTTAATCCATGACCCCCATAGCTCTGCTGCTGACAACCTTATGGCCCTCTTCCATTGTGATGGAGCAGGTGTTTGTCTGTTGAGAGAAACATCTTTTTTTTCTTCTCTCTGTTTTTGTTGGGCTGCATTCAGGGCCCTGGGCTCTATGTAGGTGGCCTGAACAGCTTACAGGAAGGGCTGAAGGTCGGAGGGGACAACGGGACACTTTTTACTGTCGCTTTCATAGTTCACATTGTAGAGACCCTCTGGATTGACATACTGTTGGTGCCTGGGCCTGTTTCTAGGCGTGTTTAGTGATAAAATGGCATGGGTGGTTTAGGTTCCAGAGAATGCAGGCTAGACATTTTTATTTTGAGTGTAACAGTGTGTTCTGTTGTTCTTTTGACAACCAGGCTCAGCAAGGATTTGCTTTAGCCTTGTTTACTTAGTAGAGAGAACAACTAAAAAAAAATGAAGTATTTTTCCTTAGTGAGCCAGCAGGCTAAGACGAGATCCATCAGAGTTGGCCTTCCTCCAGATTCTCACATTAGGAACTTTGCAAGTGTGATGTGATGAGTCAGGGCCTGTTTCCTGCATCAAGAGCCAGGATTGTGTAAACTCCTCAAAAAAAGTTCTGAAACATTATTTCGGTCGATTATTGCTCCCCTTCAATAATACCGGGGGCCGCTTCCTGTGGACTGCTACCCACACGGTTAGCTGTGTTGCTCATTCCACGAATGCACGATCCTTACAAGTTGTACCTAGTTGTAAAGGTGACTAATCAGGCTTTCCAACGATATACAATACAATACCAATTGGTATTATTGAAGGGGAGGAATAATCAACCGAAATAACGTTTCCTAACTTTTTTTGAGGAGTTGATATTGTCCATTGCTGGTTAGACTGCCTCTTATAGGTAACCTGTGGTAGTGATGGAGCAGATGCTAACTCATGTTGACAGAGCTGTGGGTTTGACATGCTCAGTACAGGAGTGTATCAGATGTGATGTGTCAGGACTGCCAGGTCTCAGCGCCAGGCTAACCAAGACTGAACTCCTCCGGGGGGTTGAGGTATGGCCATATTTACCCCAAGGCTTTAGAGTTGCTGATTTGTTTAGAGACTTGGACGTCTGCCCGGCAACTGGGCAGGTTCCTGAGGGACGGAGGAACATAGAGCATGAAAAGGCTGTCTGAAGGGCCGTCCTGGGAGGGTGCGTTTGAAACGCTCCTCATCTCACCCTCGGGCTGAGGCCGCCCCCCCTTTAGTCAACAGGAGCTTGGTTTTCAAGGCTGTTTAACCAACAAGCGTCTATACATTCACAAGTTGACACCTCCTGATTTACAGCGCTGGCATATTTACCCAGAGGGAGGAATTCTCTAGGTCAGTCCTCTCCTCTCCTCCGAGCCCTGATGGGATAAACACTGCTATCAGTCTGATAGACGGAGGTGATTCTCTAAACAGAATGGTCAGGGGAGCGCCACTCGTTTACTCTAACGACATCATTAGTCTAGAGAACACGGCACATTTAGTCTGAGGCATTCATCAAAGGAACCCTCGGCCCAGCGCTCAGAAATGTTGGTGTGGAGGGGTCGATCTGTGGCAATGTTCTTTTTCCCCCAGGGCTACGCATCGAAAACCCTTTTCAAATGCTTATTAATTTGTTTGACTAGCTGCTAGCTTAACGCTCAGATCTCTCCGTGGGGACTTGGTGTGACTCAGTGGGAGTCAGAGGGCAAATATGTTTGTCCGTGCCTGGCCTATCACGCATGCCTCTCTCAGTGCATTACCCAAGACTGGAGATATGTGAGCAATGGGACGGTATGAAGGGAAATGTCGGGAGGTCCTGTCAGTTTCAGACGTGGGCCATACATGGGGCTGCTAGTGTACCAAGTAAACAAGCAACCATTCAGCTCACCCCACTGAAGTCTTTACATTTGACGACAGTTGAAAAGGAATGGGTAGAATGTCATATTTACTGTACATGTCACTGTTTGGGGGCGGGGGGGGGTGAGAGGGATGGGAGCTGGGGTCTGACCATGGATGGGGAGGGGGGAAGGTAGGCTCCTCGCTGCTCACACATGGTGGCCTTCAACAGTCCGGTTCCATCAAGGATGAGCTGGTTTAATAAATGGTTTGATACGGACAGATGCACTTCTCCAGCATAAACCGTTTATGCTGGAGAAGTGTATTTGGTGGAGAGGACCTCTGTTTGTTTATGGGCTCACTTTCCTGTGTGTAGCGTACGTCTGGATTAGAGAGTTGGAGTCGAGGAATGTGGTGTGTGTTTCTTTCCCAGGCCACGTGGATGTTGACATATTCCATCCCTGGAGAGAACATCTCTACCATCTCTAACATCTCTAGTTGCGTCTGTCTCTCCACTTCCTGTCGAGAGACGGATGAAAGAAAGAGTGACGGCGACGTGAGACACGGCAGGAGGATTCAGTATTCTGTATCAGAAAGAGGAGAGAGTCAGTTCTTTTCCTGTCAGTCCATCACTATGAGGGAGATGGAGAGTATTAGCTCCCAGTAGACCTGCCCCCGTGACCTATGAGTCGACACTGTGGGCTGGTATGTCGCACAGACACACTAACCATGAGGACAGGACAGGACCCGAACGTGAACTAGGTTTGTGGCTGAAAGGGGATCTTGCTCAAACTCACTCCCCAGGTCGCTCCACACAAACCCATTGCATTGAGTGTGTAAACAGAAACCAAAAGCCCTCTCTATCCCTCCTCTCTCTCCCCCCCCCCCCCCCCCCGTGTCTCTTTCACGTGAAGGCTTTTATGGCTGCCACTTCTGTGTTGAGGCTGTCGTAACCATGAAGTTGTTACAGGAGACTCATTATAGCCCTGCTGAAGTTTCCACCAGAAAGAGAGGAGGGGAGAGGGGGGAGAAATAAAGAGGGGAGTCACCCTGTTGGGGAACCCTAGGTGGTTCGATAGAATTTTAAGTGGAGTGTTTGTGTGTGCGTGTGCGTGCATGCATGTTTAAACACACTCAGGCTTTTCCACGACTACACTGTGCTCCCCTGCTGTCAGAAGCCACACACCTCTTCTCCACTCCCTTTCTTAATCTGGCCTACGAATAACTACAGAGCCCCTCCCGGAGCGGTTTCTGTTAAGGTCACCCAGGGGTCACCTCAGAGCAGGGGTCTGCTTCCAGCTCCATAGAGGGGGCTCCAGCAGGCCTGTCACAGGGGGGACGGTGTATGGATGAGTAGCCCCAGGCCCCGTAGCAGCAATGGAGGAATCTTACGGGGGTTGGATGGATACGCTGTTGGATGGATCGGGTATCTGTTTTGAAGGATGTGGTGTTGGATGTCCTCAACGGCCTTGCAAGCACAATAGGAGCAGTGATGCGTGTGTGCGTGTGTGCGTGTGTGCGTGTGTGCGTGTGTGCGTGCGTGCGTGCGTGTGTGCGTGTGTGTGTGTGTGTGTGGAGGGCCCACAGGAATGCTCCACTGAGTTTCAGTCTGATGTATTTGAGCCAGTGATCCTGAGAGCCCCACAGAGATGGGTCTCCTCCCCTGCCTACTGCTGCACCCTACAGGGGGAGGGATGGCAGATGAGTGGGGGTACCCACCCCTGCTCTGGAGGATGGGGCAGGAGGGGGAGGGCGGGTTGGGGAGTATGGGTATGGGGGGAGGCAGTGTGTGTGTTTTAGGGATCAGAAGCCCAGACTAAGTGGGTCCAAACAAACACACATGCATGCACACATTAGTATGAATGAATGCACACATTCTTACTCCACACACACTCTCTCTGTCTCTCTCTCTCTCTCTCTCTCTCTCTCTCTCTCTCTCTCTCTCTCTCTCTCTCTCTCTCTCTCTCTCTCTCTCTCTCTCTCTCTCTCTCTCTCTCTCTCTCTCTCTCTCTCTCTCTCTGTGTCTGTCTCTTCTCCCTATGATCCATCTCTACTCACTCACACACACACACACACACACACACTGTTGACAGCAGAATGTGCTGGGGCCACAGAGATGGGGTTCTTTCAGGACTGGCGACTGTTGTCACACGTCATGGACTAATTAGTCAGGCACTGCTGCACTATGGAAATATCAAACAGAACCCTACAGGGGGCTCACACCTGCTAGGCCCTTTATCGACCCATCTCGACCCAGCTAGCCGGCCGGCCGGCCTGCCTGCCTGGTAACTTGATTTGTGCTGGTGCCAGTTAGCACCAGTCCCAGTCGCAGCCTCATGTCTCCAAACACGGCCCCAGATCCAGCCCTGCTGTTTTCACAGGGTCTAGACTCGCATCCCACAATTGATGACATAAATAATGATGTTGAGTGCTGCTGGACATGGTTACGGGAGTCTTTTTCTCCTCATCCTGTCCTCCTCTCCTCCTCTCCTCATCCTCTCTTCCTGTCCTCTCCTCATCCTGTCCTCCTCTCCTCATCTTCTCTTCCTGTCCTCATCCTCTCCTCATCCTCTCTTCCTGTCCTCATCCTGTCCTCTCCTCATCTCCTCATCCTCTCTTCCTGTCCTCATCCTCTCCTCTCCTCAGCCTCTCTTCCTGTCCTCATCCTCTCCTCCTCTCCTCAGCCTCTCTTCCTGTCCTCCTCTCCTCATCCTCTCTTCCTGTCCTCCTCTTGTCCTCCTGGATGGGTTATTATTTTCCTCCCTCTGAATTTTCTCTTTTCAGGGTGAGGGATGAGGAATGTGTGTGTGCGTGCGCGGGTGTGTGTGTGTTTATAAACAGCAGGCATGTTTTGTTTGAGAGAGGTATGACTCAGTCTCTCCCCAGCTGTTGTGGACTAGAGAGAGGGGGGGGAGACAAATACAGAGAGGGGGAGAGTTCCTATAACAGCATGATTCTACTTAACATTCTGCTGACTGTCAATGTCAGCAGTCTGCAGGACAGTCTTTTGGGTGCAAAATATGCCGACTTTGCATGTTCTCAGCAGAATGACTTTGCATCTTTTCTGCATAATCATTTGTGTTATTCTATTAGACCCAGGTGCTCTCAGACCTGCAAACAGATCTCTCTGAGTGATAAGCTGTTCGTTTCTCCAGTAGCGAGACCTGTGGGGCTGCTGGAGATGAGGATGAGGGTGTCTGCTGTTGCTTGTCTCTGTTGGACCGTGGGGCAGTAATGGAAGGTTAGCTGGAGCACGGCAGGCTTTACTGGAACTGACTTGTTCTATTTGCTCAGCTGGAGGGCATGGTCTCGGTTCTGCCCCGTGGCACCAGCCTCAGAACACTCCAGCCCAGCCCTAAACCCTTCAGCCCAGCCCTGAACACTCCAGAACAGATCAGCTTGAACCTGAACACTCCAGCCATGAATATTCTAGAACAAACCAGCCTACATCCTACAGTATCTACTACCAACTACTGTCTGCCCAGGATCTCCTCTCCTCTTCTCCTGCTCGCCTCTCTCCTAGGCGGTGTGTGTGGTTATGAGATTATAAGGCAAGGGCAGCACGCAGACTTTTCATGTTTCTGAACTTTGCCTCCAGACTGTAAACCTAACAAACCCTGCCATTGAGTTCTGAGGAACTCACAGAAGGCCTTTGATCCCAGATAGAAACTTCTGGACTTTCATCTTCACTGGTTCCCCATCTGGTCAACTAATGAAGAGTTTTGTACGTGTGTGTGTACGTGTGTGTGTGTGTGTGTGTGTGTGTGTACGTGCGCACGAAGCAGGGCTGGACTGGAGGGTGGCACTGCCCAGTGAGGAGATTACAGGTTTGGTTGGTTACCGCTGCTTCTGGAACAAGGCGCTGCGGGCACAACACGTGTTGGCACGGCGATGGGCACCTCAGATGTGGCGAGCAGCATGTGGAAGCGTTCTGGCTCTGCTTGCCCAGCCCTCCCTTATATGGCCCGGGCCTCTCCTCTCTCCAGAGAAAGAGAGAAAAGCAAAACATCAGAACCTACAGGGAAACAAACAAAGAGGTGTACATCCAGAAGCCTGTCTGACTGTCAGGAAAGCTGGGACGAGGCCCAGGGCTAAAAGAGCTGAAATGAGGCCCAGGGCTCAAAGAGGCCAAGTAAGTCACATGTCACAGATCTGCCAAACCAGCTCCAAAGTTCCCAGGGGCAGATGCTGCGGACCGTGTAGAACAAAACTTTTTTTATTCTCCATCCAAGTGCCAGCCCCACCCTGGTCCCCCACCTCCCCCCAGACAGCAAGTCTCCCCCCCCCCCTCGCCCAGACCCATCTGTCCACGTTTGGAGGCCAGCTCCAGGCCGTGGTCTAACTCTCCTCCAGCCAGGCTGCTTGCTCCTTTTGTCGGACACGTTAATTGGGGCATTTGGGCAGGCTTCCACGGATGGTCTCTGTTTCACGTCTCATACTGGGGGCCTTTTGAGGCTCCACAGAGCAGGACGGCTCATTATCCTTAATGAGGCACAGACACTCAGAGCCCCGGTGTCTCCGCCCCAATGCTACTGGGACAGCTCCACCTCGTTCACAAGCCTACCACTGTGGACCTTTTCGAGATCGAGTTTCTGCGCACACACACACTCATACACACTCAACACTCTGACTGTGTGGGAGTGTGAGAGTTGGAGAGAGCAAGAGTTAATATAGGGGAGTGTGTGTGTGTGTGTGTGTGTGTGTGTGTGTGTGTGTGTGTTCGGTCTTGATCTCATTTTATAGCCTCATATTAAACTTTGTCCGCCTCATGTATTTTAAGGCTCTTAAAGCTAGCTTTCGTGGCCTCTTGTCTCCAGTGTTGCTGGTCAGTGGGTGTGTGTGTGTGGCAGGGCTGGAGGAAATGGCTGGCTTGTAGGGCTGGTAAAGAGGGCTGTCTGGAAGAGCAGAGCTGGGATGAAGGATAGGCCTGGCAGGCAGTGCAGAGCTGGGGCAGAGGGCTGGTTGGCAGGGCAGGGCAGGCCTGGAGGAGAGATCTGACTGGCAAGGCAGGGTAGGGCAAAGCTGGAGGAGAGGGCTGGCAGGGTAGGGCAGGGCAGGGCAAGGCTGGTGGAGAGGGCTGGCTGGCAGGGCAGGGCAGAGCTGGAGGAGAGGGCTGGCTGGCAGGCCAAGCTTGGAGGAGAGCTGTGTAATGGTCTAGTGCAGGCCCAGCTCTATGAGGACAGACAGCCGTGCATAGCGTCAACCAACCACTGTCTCTCAACAACCTTGCTGACCTCCAATGGCCTGTTCGCCGTGCAGTCATCGAGAGCTGGCTCTCCAACTTGGCTGCTACTGTCCATTTGAAAGCTCCGCTAATTACAGGCCTTGGTGAATGACAGAGTTAACTGAAATAGCTTCTGTCCTCTAACCTTTCACACTGGAATAACAAACCTAGTTAAGATCAATCAGGACTACGCTGAAGAGCCCGGAGTGAACTTGTTGCTCTTGAGGAACCAGGACAGCGGTTGGCCTATCCCTCTGCGACATCCTCTCCTCCATTCATATCCTCCTCCCTTCTTACCTTGCTACCCTTCCTACCCTCCCTTCCACCCTTTCTCTCTCTCTTCCTGTCATCCCCCTTCTCCACTGGGAAGGGATCGGTCAAAAACTTGGTGGGCAGCCAGATAGAGATAAGGAGATTGTGTGTGTGTGTGTGTGTCTGTCTGTTTTGTCTTGGAGCTCTGTGGATAAGCCAGTCTAATTGACATTAGGCCCAGCAAACTGGGAGCTGAATTCCATTGGGAACATCAATGTGTTGCTCTGCCATGAAGAAAATGCATAAAAAATCTGTAGAGCTTGTGGTCAGCTCTGACGGTTTGAAGCACGTCAAGATGACCATATTTTATTGCTGTGTGTGCTGTATGGTCCTTCACTGCACTATACTCATGGGACCGTTCATGTTTTTACATTCTAAACCCCGTGTAACATAACCAGATCGTCTCCCAGAGAAAGCTGTAAAGTGTGGTGACCAGGCTGTGGTGGTCGCACTGTTAAACACGGAGGCGGGCCTACAACTGCACCTCAAGTCTCCCTGGCTCTGCTGTCTGACATATATACAGTACAATGTCCTTTCTACTGAGTCGCTCACAACCACACTTCTCTTTCTCTCTCTGTCTCCTTCTCTTAGTTCCTCCTTCTCCCTCTTCCTGTCTCCCAGTTCCCCCTTCTCTCTCTCTCCCTCCTATCTCAGTTCCCCCTTCTCTCTCTCTCCCTCCTATCTCAGTTCCCCCTTCTCTCTCTCTCCCTCCTATCTCAGTTCCCCCTTCTCTCTCTCTCCCTCCTATCTCAGTTCCCCCTTCTCTCTCTCTCCCTCCTATCTCAGTTCCCCCTTCTCTCTCTTCCTCCTTCTATGTCAGTTTCTCCTTATTCGTATTTAGTCATTTAGCAGACGCTCTTATCCAAAGCGACTTACAGTAAGTACTGGGACATTCTCCCCGAGGCAAGTAGGGCGAAGTGCCTTGCCCAAGGACACAACGTCATTTGGCACAGCCGGGAATCGGTCCAACAACCTTCTGATTAATAGCCCGACTCCCTAACCGCTCAGCCATCTGACCTTATCTCAGTTTGTCTTTGTCTCTCTGTTTCTTCTCCTGTTACTGTACCTCATTCTCTGTCCAGCCCTCCCTCTCTGGGAGTGTGGTGGTGAAGTCCACAAGCTGACTGGCTTGGTGTCCCAAGTCACAACCATGACATCGAACACCTGTGTGGTTATGGAGTTTCCTGTCGGGGTCAGGGTTCACGGCGGAGCAGATCTCCCTCGGGACGTTTCACATGTCGAGCACACATTGGACCCTCGGGACACAGATCGGCCAATAGGGTTAGCCTGTGGATGCCGTACCTTCCTTACGCCAGGCTGTGGGAACGAACAGAGGTTGATGGACAGTAGGGTCTTGTCACCAGCCAGGCATGTTTGGACCGAGGACAGGAATATTTCTCTATCGGGTCTGAGGTTGAATGCTTTATCTGTGTGTGTGTGTGTGTGTACAGGGCATGGCGTTTTCCCTGGAGGAACGCCTTCAGCTGGGCATCCACGGCCTGCTGCCCCCCTGCTTCCTGTCCCAGGACGTCCAGCTCCTCCGCGTGCTCCGCAACTTCGACAGGAAGAAGGACGACCTCGACAGGTCAGGGAAACACACACACACACCCACACACACGGGTGTAAACATGGAAGCATGCACACGCTGTACACATTCAGGAAGAGGGGAATCCCGACGCACATTACCGTGTGCTTGTGGGAGAGCCCAGCCCCAGGCTACAGCCAGAGCTATCCATCATCTGGAAGGTTCCAAAGGAGGTTTCAGAGGAGAGGAGAGATTGCGTCACACTCCCACCACAGCCTTCTGTTTACCCTAGTAATCGCCTCTCTACTCGCTCCTCCCTCCATCTCGATTTTCTCCATCTCCCCCTTGACCACCTTCTCTCCGTCTCTCCCTTTTTCGCTCCTGCTTTCTCTCTCACAGTTCTTTTCTTACTTTATCAGCTGTTTTCAGACAAAGCTGCTCTATGTGAAACAGCTGATTACCCTGACTGATGTAAGGACAGATTGAGTGGGTGTGTATGTCTGCCTGTGTGTATGTCTGAGTTCATTGTGTAGAAGACGTGCCACATGCTAGCGTTTTACTTTGTTCCTTTGATCAGCGGCCCACGTCTGTGGTCAGATCTGACCTGAAGTTGCAACCGCTGGACTCAATGTTGGGAATGATGAGCAAAGTGTCTGGAACTCTGTCTCTCTCCCTCTCACTCTGTTCTGAACACATTGACATCATTATCTCTGTCATGTCAAGTCTGTTTATTTATAAAGCACATTAACAGCCCATGCTGTTGTACGTCATAACTGCACTGTACAGCTAAGCTCACCACACTGACCCCCAAGCTGTGGAGTGGATGGGGAGCTGATTAGAGTTCCTGACCCTGTCAGTGTTTCCAGGACCAGTCACAGCACTGTGACTCCTGTTCTCTTTCCCAGGGCTCTTCGGAGTCCTGGACTTCTGGCTCTTTGTTCTGGTCTGGGTCCAGATCGGCTCCGCCTCAGAGTCTCTCCTCCCCCCCATCCATCCCTCCACCCCCTTCATGCCTCACTCCTGATCTCTCTTGTATTTACGTGCCTGCTCTCTCCACCTTCCCTCCCTGATCCGCCATTCTTCCTTTCTGTTGTTTACTTCCCTCCCTCCCTTCATCTCTCCCTCCCTTCATCTCTCCCTCTTCCAGGCCTTCTGTGGTGTGCTTATCCAGACCCTGCCCCTTTCTCAGTGACCCCCAGCCCCAATCTCTCGCTGAACACTGCATGCCTTTCCGTCGCTATCACAGGCTATTTAGGACCACTGCCCTCCCTCCCTCCCAGACAGCCTCCTTCAGACGGATGCGCTGGGAACGTTCTCTCAGACATTCCAACCAGAAGACTACAAGAACAAGCAGCCCCACAGACAGCCCAACAGAGAGCCCCCACATACAGCCCCCACAGACAGCCAGGGCCATGAGAAATCTCCCTGTCTGTTGGGGCTGTCTGTGCTGCTGGCATGTTGTTACTAATGTGTAATAGGACCAGCAATAAAAACAACACCCTGCAATTACTGCACAACGCAGAAGTCCCACTGTCAGCACTCATCACTCACATAGACATTTGAGTGCGTGGCATACTCGCAGTGTCTCTCTCTCTCGCTCTCTCTCTCTCTCGCTCTCTCTCTCGCTCTGTTTGTCCCTCTCTTTTTCTCTCCGTCTCACTGTCTTCTCGACAATGTCCTCCCTCACTTTCACATTGATATGAACCCCCTGTCCTCCCTGATTTGTCCTAGATATTTGTGTGGAAACAAGATTTGAATTCCCTGTCCTCCCTTCTCTCTCTCTCTCTCTCTGAGATATAACCCGCCTGTCCTCCCTTCTCTTTCCTTGGAACTGGATGTTAAGTATGAACCCCCTCCACGGTCACGGGCACTGTATGTCTGGGTACGCTGGGTATGGACACCCTGTCCTCCCTGTCCTGCAGGTATGTGTTCCTGATGGGGCTGCAGGATCGGAATGAGAAGCTGTTCTACCGCGTGCTCACCTCCGACACAGAGAGGTTCATGCCCATCGTCTACACCCCCACGGTGGGTCTGGCCTGCCAGCAGTACGGCCTCGCCTTCAGGAGACCCAGGTGAGACACACACACACACACATACACACACTGTTGCAGTGATTGACCCAGCGTTAAGGTGGGGAATGTCTCACAAAGTGGGTCTGGTTGGACCTTGGGTCTGTTCAAGGTCGACCAAGATAAGCAGTCGATGCATAAACCTAGAACCAGACTGATAAGCTCTATCTGATTCAGGGAAGGCCATGCCAGCTACAAAGTATACCTCTGTCTGTCTCACTCTAGGAGTCTGCTATAGAGTTGATATCAGCCTATCACGTCCTCTGCTGTCGTCAGGCCTATTTGACTTGGCATCTCTCCCCAAGTTCTGGACTAGATATTCTAGGTAGTCAGTCAGTCTCTGTCTGTCATTAATTCTTTTTTGGTCTTTTTCTCTATCTTTCTCTGAGAGAGTGCAACTATTTTCAAGCTTGGATGATTTTGATTAGTCCCTAATTCTAAATCTCCTCACAATGTCAGAGTGGTTTACGGTGAAGAGCTCACCTTAGTGCCGTTTTAACAGAGTGGGAAAGCGGAGCACACGCTCACACATAAGTGGTGTTATACAAGCCCTCTCCACAGTCCCCCCAAAAATGTGGAAAATCTGTCTAGCCATCTCTCGAGCCATGACCCAGGGCTGGGAGAGTCGTTTACACTTCCCCCTAGCCCCACCACACACTGGGCCAGGACAGCCTGCCAGAACCATGGCCTTACTGGACCTTGGGGCAGGATCTGGACCTAGGGCTGGGGCTGGGCTTAAGGCTGGATCTGGACATGGGGCTGGGTTGGGTTTGGTGTTGGGGTTGGGGTTGGGGCTGGGTCTAGACTTGAGGCTGGGGTTGGGGTTGGGGCTGGGGTTGGGGCTGGATCTAGACCTGGGGTTGGGGTTGGGGTTGGGGCTGGATCTAGACCTGGGGCTGGGGTTGGACTTGGGCTGAGGCTAAGGTTAAACAGAGTGAGATTAGTCAACTAATCACTGCTCTTAGGGTTAGGAGTAAGTTAGTGTAAGGAGCTTTGTGTGTGACCTGCCTGGCTCCCTACTCAAATCTTCAGTACTCAGCTGAGGTCACAGGTCGCACCCCATTAGTTGCCCAAACACAACCTCCTATCTACTCTCTGATAGGCTTGAACCAAACACAGCTCCTTATCAGATCTCTGATAGGACAAGACCAAGCAGGGTTCCCTGTGAGTTGAAACAGTGTTGGTGTGCAGTATGGAAGCTGTGTCTGGGACAAGTAGGCTACCTGGCAAACTGATAGTGTAACTGATGGACACTGATGACCACCATTAACCCCTCATTTAATCTGAGTCAGGGGTCCTTTAGGCTGCTAACATTGTTTACTATCAGGAAACCAGACTCAGACATTTCCCATCTCCTAAGACTGTGTGTGTGTGTGTGTGTGTGTGTGGCTTAGTATTATTCTCAGCATGACTGATAATGTTGAGCCCCAGCACTGCTAGGCATGGTTATCGGTGTTCTTTCTGATGCATTATTTACAAGAAGTGAAGCGTGTCCTTTTACTGAGGAGGTTCAACAGTCCATCAGATCAGCCCAGTCATGTAACTCTCTCTCTCTCTCTCTCTCTCTCTCTCTCTCTCTCTCTCTCTCTCTCTCTCTCTCTCTCTCTCTCTCTCTCTCTCTCTCTCTCTCTCTCTCTGCTCCGGAAGCCATAGCAGCCTTGGCAATGTGGGAGGTCTCCTGAGCCTGAGAGCCATCCCATAATATGGCAGCACAGAGACGGTCCCCTTAGCCAGGGTGAGCCGGGCTTAATTACAGCAACCGCTTCTTTCTGTGATCAGTGCAACGTGAACGTTCCTATTGGCCTAATGACAGATGAGACAGGAAGTTGCCCCAGCCACCCAAGAGGGAATGTGTGTGTGTGTGGTAGGGGGTAAAGAGGTTTATAGTGGCGATCGTAAGATCACCCCGGAGCCCACACACTTAGGGAGGGAGAGAAGAGGAGATCGTCCATTCAGTATTAGTAAATCGCCCGGCAACCCTCCAGCCCCTCTAGATCTTTAATCTCCTCTCACACACACACACACACACACACACACACACACAGGCACCCAGCACCCCAGAACAGTGACAACTGCTTTGTTGCAACAAAGCCAGTCCCCCCCCCCCCCCCCCCCACCATCACATTACAAGAGTCTAAGACGACTAATGTCATGAGACTGCCATCCAGCTCCCTAGTTTACCTCCCTCATCCTCTCTCTGGGTGATTGCGTAATCATCCCATGGTGAATGAAAGGTCCGGCTCAGATTTCTCAGCTGAGTCAAGTTACCGTGGCTACAGAGGGGGTGTGTGAAACAGGGATGGGAGGAGGAGGAGGAGTAAGAAGAGAAATGAGAGGAATGGTCTGGAATTACACCGACCTCAAAATGAACGTGGCAAAACATTTGGGATTAATTCCCTCCCTGACTTTTAGGCCCTTATAAAACAATTAGGAGCTCATGTCTGAGGGCTGGGGTTGGGGGGGGGGGGGGACAGCCGTTCTCCTGTCCTCACTGACCCCTGCCTAGGCCATGGTCATTCAGAGCATGATGCCCCCATCTTGGACTGTCTGTCTGGAGACCTTGGAGGGTCTCTGGCTGTAGAGGCCAGCTCCAGACTGCCCTGGCCCCAGACTGCAGCCTTCTCCGAGGCTACGAGTGCTTCAAGGTCTGCAGGACTGTCGTGCTTCTGGATTCAATTAGTGGTGACTACCGAGGCCAGCGGTGAGCTCAGTACAGTCAGGCTGGCTCTGCACTGTCCAGACTGTACAGGACCTGCTCCAGAGCACACCTCTTTTTCTCTGGCTCTCCCCCTCTCTGTCTTTCCGTCTCCCTCCCTCTCTCTTTCTCTCTCTTTCTCTCTCTCTCTCCCCTTTTGCTTTCTGTATTTCCTTCTCACTCTCTGTCTTTCGAAACCTCTCTCTCTCGTTCTCTCATGGTAATTCTCTCTGGTGGGACTTTTCTCTTGTTCTCTCTTTCTGTCATTCTCTCTTTTTCTACGCCTCTCTCTTTCTCTCTCTCTCTTTCTCTTTCCGTCTCCTTCTCTCTCAGCTCTGAGCCTCCCAGACTCCCTCAGTAAATCCCTCTCTCTTTCTGGAAGAGAAAAGGGGACCTATGAACTGGTTGCTGAGTTAAATATGGTGCTTTATGGAATGCCCCATGTTGGCAAGTGTCAGTGTCCAAAGTTTTATTACGTTTTAATGATGTGACTTTTTTGTATAGTTATTTCAATAGCGGAAGGGCATAAGACAGTTATATTTCCAGAACAGTGTACATTGATATAAAATAATATTTTTAAGTTTTAACAAGTTTTATGTCTCTCATAGTGGATGTTGGTATGCGAGTGCGTCTTTTTATATGCATGCACATCTGTGTGTGTGTGTACCGTGACGCCAGAGCAGATGTGGGAGTGTGTATAAGCAGTGTTTGGCTGGGACTCCAGCCAGCTCTTATCCAGGCATTAGAGACAGGTTAAACCAGCGACCTGCTCTGCCACCCCCCCCCCCCCTGTCCCTGTGTGCCTTGTAAAGGCAGGTGTGGATGTGTTTGTGTTTGGATTTAACAAACGACCGCACGCGAGTTGCAGTTCTAAACGGTAGTGGCTGTGAACAGGTCACCCACTCACGCACAAGGCCCGGGCCGTCTGGACCCGTCCAGCTGTGCCTTCCCCCTACGATGGGTTGGGGGATAAAAACCACTCAAAACAAACACTCCCTTCCAAGCTTCATTGCACACTGTCTCTGTGTGTGTCTCTCTAAATCGTTTGAGCACATACTCGCAACAGAGCTGACCTTTTTTAGGCCGTAGTCAAAAACGTCATGAGAGGCCCCGTACGACATACTCCTGGCATGCGGAGCACACAGGGAGAGGACTTGCGTGTTGTTCCTGGTTCCAACACGGCTTTCCTGGCGTGTCGTCTGAGTGTGCCAATCACGTGATGCCAGCCACATGAACAATCAGAGGCGTGTCTGGACTCTGATTAGACAACAGCTTCATTAGCTTAGGAACATATTAACGATGCCAGGGCCAGCTCACTGAGAGCCTGTAAAGCCTCCATACCCATACCCTTATGGTGAGAATCATTTCCTCCACTGGAAACCAGGTGTTGCCCAGTCCTCCGGTGCCCAGGCCCAGCACAGCTTGCTAGTACCTCAGTGTACCCAATCTAAACCGCACTCACCTCAGTGAGCTGCATCCCCATATCCCTCATACTAACAGCAAGAGGTCCTCTGTGTCTCTGTAGAAACTGTGTTGCAGCCAAACGCTCTTTCTTCAGCCAGTTGTAATAATATGCTCTGCGTGGCAGTCGGATCCTGATTCCACAATCCCTCACACTGTGGGAAAGACAAATGAGGAGATGAGAGATAAGATTATATAGTAGATGATGAGGGGGGAGATGGAGTCAAGAGTTGGGAAAGGATGAGTGAGTGAGAAGACAAGACGTGAAGAGGTCTTTTTGGCCTTTATGTCTTATCTTTGATTGGGACAGTGAAATGGTGACAGGAAAGGAGAGGGAGAGAGAGGGAGAGAGAGGGATAGAGACAGAGAGAGGGGGAGACATGCAGGAAATAGCCTGCACTGCAATTGAACCCGGGCCCCTACACTAAGGCCTTAGCCTGAGTGTTGCGTGCTCCTATCCCTAAATGTCAAGTCAGGAGATAAGAACACACGCCTGTCTGAGGGTCTTGATGGAGCAATGAAAGTGAAGGACAGTCAGTAAGAACGGTTAGGGAGTGGTGATGGCTTCAGCCCGTTACACTAGCAGCGTTCCAT